>NW_027418140.1:0-65977 GCF_009905375.1 Apium graveolens
TTTTATTTCTTGAACGTGTAACCAAATAGTTGTCAAATTTCTAAATTAAACATATTGATTGATACTTGCTTATAACTGGTGTACCGCACCAATTCTACATTCTTAAATTTTCAATTTTTTCTCTCATATTAAGCTTAGAGTTATAATACAAAAATTATGTAAATAATCATAGTTCATATTCTAACTATTGTAATAATTATCACTTTTAATTATGATTATGTCATCCAAATTTAGGTGTACCAAAAAGAAAATTACTTTCTTAACTAAAGGATGTAGCTTTTAAAAAATGAAGCTCTAAATTACTCACATTTGACATTTCTCAAGATACTCTTTGTTTTCCATCAGCTAACATAACACTATTGGCAAAAGTTTTCATATCATCGACCTTGTGAGAAGTGATGTCAGTTACAATAGTTATTTTTTCCTTGTGAAAGAAAGAAATTTGCTCCATACTCACCTGGTAATAGTTTTGTGGCTACCAAATGGTTTCAAATCCATTAGTTTTTAACAAGTATCAGAAGACATAGCAACGTAACCTCAAGCCCAATTTCTTGTACTCATTATCTAACACACAATATTCCTTGATGTCCTATTCCATTATTTCTAGGAGACCGATAGAATTGTGCCATTATGAATATTCAAAAACCGTTTCTTAATTTTTTTATAAGTTTACGGTCTTTGTAGATACTCTCATCCTTAATGTTTGGATACAAATATAACATACTTTATAAGATTAAATAGCAAAAGCTCTTAAACACTATTTATATATTTGGTTGCCTGCTGCACCAAAATGTATAGCCGAAATCTCTGTAAAAGAGGTTTTCATTGTTCAGCCTCTTAGAATTTTCATTGTCACTTTCAGTTCTCAAAGAAATTATGTATTAAATGAGTTCTTAAAAATAAGAGTGTTCTCATAGGAGGTATTTGGCTGCATCTATATAAAATTGAGCATATCTCAATTTGGGGTTCCAAAGGTTTGACGACTTCTTTCTACGGATTCAAGCTAGGTACAGCTTTAGAATTATCTTAGTACACCTGATTAACAAATTTCCTGATCAAGCAACCCACCCCAGTAACATATATTAGGGCAAGGTCACTTTGTACACTTAACTCATATGTTATTAGTAGAAGTGCAATAATACCAATATTATAACTTATGCTAGTTCACTTTGTATATATTATTAATAGAAGTGCAAATGGTACTAATATATAACTTGCTTTTATTCTCCATATGATATATATTTTACACCTCAATCTAGTTCTTAGGTCAGATTTACAAAAATAAAAGAAAAATATTCTTAGGTTCATGTCTATAAATGATAACATAATTACATAAAACATGATTCATGGAAATTTCGAAACACTTCATCATATAATTATGAAACTATACACACAGATATCTCTTCAATTCCGTTAAGTACTCATAAGCCATATGTACATAGGACACAAATAATTTGAATCTGTTGGGCTAACATATACATGGGTTGAGTTGTTGTATTGTCTTAAATAGAAGTGAATGTACTATGATGATTTCATAATATTTTTTGTAAGTTCTATAGGATGATGATATAACTTTAATTCCTCTTAAACTTGAACATCATATATTATTAATAGAAGTGCAAATGATACCAATATTATAACTTAGGCTAGTTCACTTTGTATATATTATTAATAGAAGTGCAAATGGTACTAAGAGTATAATTTGTTTTTATTCTACATATGATAAATACCTTACACCACAATCTAATTCTTAGGTCAGATTTAAAAAAAATAAAAGAAAATAATTGCATAGGTTCATGTCTATAAATGATAATAAAATTACATAAAACACGACTTCATCATGGAAAATTCCGAAACACTTCATCATATAATTATTAAAGTGTACACGAGATCTCTCTTCAATTCCCTTAAATACTCATAAGTCATATGTACATAGGACACAAATAATTGCATCTGTTGCACTAACATAATAGATGGGTTGACATTGTTGTATTGTCTTAAAGAAATTGAATGTACTATGATGATGTCATAATATTTTTTGTAAGTTGGCTTAGAATGATGATAATAACTTTATTAGCTCTTCCTAACAAAAAAAACTTTTATTGCCCTTATCCTTTTAACAAGATTTATCAATCTAGATTTCCAGCTATGGAAGATAGTACATTAATTTAGTCAGACCACAAAATTCAAAATCACTAAACTACAAATTTTCAAATATGGTCAGTGTCCTATTAAGTTATCCATGATCATATTTGTTCTAACTTGTGTGGCTATCAAGCCTCTCTGTATTGAAAGAAATGAACTAACAAATCTCATGCTCTTTATTGAAAGAAATGAACTAACAAATCTTGTGACGCTAGGCCTTACCATATCTCTTTTTTTATAAATTTTCTCATTAAAGTTTAGGTCTTGTGATGTGCATTAATAAAAATGGTGAGGGTCTTTGTTCCTTCAAATATTCCTTCAAATTTTGGAATTTTACCCGAAGAAAAAGAGAAAAAAAATATGCACATACAACTTGAAAAACTGCAGCATGGACGCATTTAAAAACTACAAAAACACTTGTAAAATCTGCTAAAAACAGAAATTTTGCAGCATGAACATGTAAAAAATATGCTGAAAAAACAGCATAAAGCCGTTAAAAACTACTGAAAAACTGTTGCATAGATACATATAAAACCTACTGAAAAATAGAAAAATGTAGTCTGAGCATGTAAAAATCTGTTAAAAATAGCAGCAGAAAACTGTTAAACTTACCAGAAAAAACTGCCGCATAAGTACATTAAAACTAGTGTGTTTGTTGAGCGATGATGACATCTCATTGATCATATGTATAGTAATACTAAAGTCAAAAATACAAGCGGATGTAAACGTACATGATGTTAGATAAACCCAATATGAGATTCTATATGTCTGTTGTGTCATAAGTAATTCTCACAATAATAACGATGTAATGGTCCTTAGACTTGAAATCCTCATATTTCTATATGAGTTAATGTACTTTGATCATATTAAAAGTTACATTTGACTGAGTAATAATGGAGAAGCAACAATTTGGAGGATAACTCAACTAACTTGAAAAATAGATCTTCACTAAGCTTTCAAGATTCAGCTCTGGACTTGTAAATAATTATATCTTATACCTTCTGCATCTTCTCTAAATTTTCAGCTTCAGCAGAGAACTGTTCTTCTCTCCTTTAAATAATGTTGCAGATAGACACGTCTTTCCAAATGTCTTCAATCTTCAGATCTTCTCATAGAGCATATAGAAAAAAATTGGAACTCAAAAGCAATTATCTCTCCCCTAAGATGAAGAACCTCCCCCTAGTACAATAAAGGTGAAAACTCTCCTCCAAAGTATAAGAAAAACTATTTTTCTGTAAAATATCTTAATCTTCTATAATCTATCCCCCTTGGTTGGGAATCGTTAACGTGTAGCCGTCGTATTCCCTGATTTTCTTGAAACTGTTTTTGTGCATAACTTTTGGACTTAAGAACCTACTTCTATGAACTCACCACTGCCATACACCACTTCATATTTATGCTTCTTTTTATATATAGATCGCTTTAATCGATTTACGGTTTAGGACAAACGACTGTTTAAAGTAACTGAGTTTCGCGAGCGAACCCCTACCCTCGAGTAATAGTTGTAATATTTTTATTAGGAGTGTTACATAATTGGTTCAGTCTTGATGTGACTAATCAATATTGGTGCACTTGTCATATATATTTGATCATGTGATCTTAACTCAGATTGCCTTATTTCCATCATCCTAGTTTAGAATAGTTATTACCCTCTCTATGTATCGGACTTATAACAAGATGAAATGTTCTAATCTAATGAGATCTGAATAGACAGAAATGTTAAAGGGAAGAGAAGGCATAATCATCTGAGACATCCTTCATGAATACTTATAGAGGTAAGTAAAGGTAAACTTCTTTTATCTTAAGATGATAAGCTCATGAATCACTCTGATGTTGATCTCTAAATTCTCTGATATTGTACTTTGGAAATTTGTGATCTTCAACCCTCGATAGTTTTAGGAACTGACTATGAGCCTATCAAACCCTATAGGTTCTTATCCAAGTCATTGAACCAAACACTTCCCAAACAGCATCCTTTACTTTGCTCTGATATATTCACCATATTTTGTTCTAATACATATAATTTTTCTTGAGATATCAACTTGGTGGTCAGAGAAATTAACCATTTGATTTTGGAGTTGTGTTGAGAATGAGGGAGATAGTGCCAAGAAGCACCACATAAGGAAGGAGTGGTCAACCCTACAGTTCTATCTCTCACAAAGTAGTGGAGTATCTAAACCTTGAGATCTGTAAGCCCATCTGTATTCTCTCGAAAGGATATAGATCTGAAAAGGCACATAAACTGTTACTAGGTGCATTCAACCAACAGAATGTTATCTATTGAAATTCGTCTATCAGCCAGGACATATGAATGAGAGTCACTACCCTTTGATCTAAATATTTCCTATGTACATGTGAGATTCACACACTAGGAAGTTTTTAATGAAGCAATTGTTGTTAAACCATATCAAGGTCACTAACAATAACTGGATATTAATCCTTAGATCCTGGCCCTCAAAGTCTTATACTTTGATCTTTGGATTAGTTATGATTCTGTACCTTAGTGGTTCATCGAATCTGATAAGTCTTCACATACTTTAGAAAATATCTTTGATCCCTAATGGCATATCACTGGTCATTGATTATATTCCCAGAATTCAAATATGGCAACGATTTTAACTTTAGTCAAAATTATAACTTGTAAATAAGGACTCAGATATTGAGGGATATTAGGAATTCTACCACTTAAAATATTTCTAATTTCTGCTCTCAGAAGGAACATTTTTGAATCTCTTGACTGAGAGTTTCCATCCTTGAAGGTGAAAGGCAACTTTTCTGTAAAAAGGATTTTCTTGCAGGTACACTTAGGAGGCGTTTGGATGCACGATGGGAATGGGAATCGGGAATGGGAATTGAGGGGATGGGAATGGGGGTTAATGGGAATGGGAATGAAATGGAAACCCAAGGGGTATGGTGGGTTTGATTTACCCACCAAGAGGGAATGGAGTTCCCATTCCCCGCCACTAAATTGGTAATCCAAACACTATCACTTGGGTTTAAGGTTCCGATTCCCGTTAAACGGGCACATTAACCATCAACCAAACACCCCCTTAGATGTTTGGAGCTCTAAGTGAGTGACACACAGTGAGACTGAGTGAAAAACAATTGAGTGTGAGAGTGGAGTGAAATATATTGTGAGATCACTAAACAAAAACATGCAGTTTCAAGGTGAGGAAAAGGGTTATACTTTATAATTTCTTCACTTGGTTGTGCGGTCCTATTCCCTATTCTGATACATTTTAAAAAATTACTCAACTAAGGGGGAGAGATTATAGAGATATTTTAGAGATTATACTGAAAAATAGTTTTCCATATTCTAAGGAGGAGTTTTCACCTTTATTGTACTAAGGAAGAGGTTCTTCATATTAGGGGGAGATTATTGGTTCTGAGTTCCAAAATATTTTATATATGCTCTATGGGAAGATCTGAAGATTGAAGACAATATTTGGAAAACGTATTTATCTACAACTTTATATAAGGGAGAGAAGAATTAGTTCTCTGCTAAAGCCGAAGGTTTATAGAAAATGCAGAACATATAAGATAGTATTATTTACAAGTCCATAACTAAATGTTGGAAGCTTAGGGAAGATCTATTTTTGGAGTTAGTTGATTTATCCTCCAAACTGTTACTTCTCCGTTATTATTTGAGCGTTAGGTGTAAAAGTCAAATTGGGGGAGATTGTTGAGCAAGATTAAAGTTGTATGCATAACTCAACAATGTTGGTTTGGATAACTCATCATAGAAAAGGACTTGCAAATAATCTATGTTCCACTGAGATCAGTAAAGATTGAAGATTAGGTATCGACACATATGGTTCTTAGAATTGTAGTGAAGAAGTCGTCAACAGAAGTCCGGGTGTAGTTCATTAATATGTTCAAGCAACAGAGGAATAAGATTGAAGATATTCGAAGCAGTTCTTAGGATTAGTATGAAGACATCAAGGAATCTTAGTGAAGTTGGTTATATATGGTAGAAGACTGAACAATATTTTGAAAAGACTATAGTACGAAGACATTAGAGGGAAATTATTCATCTGTGAACCAGACCATTACACTAGGCGTCAGTGATACGTGATGGGAAACCAAGTACTATCATTAGAAGAACTTTAAGTAAGGATTTTTATCTAAATATGAAGGATATATGCTTTATATGAAGGCTCGGAGAGAAGCCGTGAAGATGGAAAAGTTAAAGGGTTAAAGTGCTCTACAAAAACTAAGTGAAAGTGATCACTACCTTATAGTAGGAGTCACCAAAGCTACTCTTTTACCTAGTAGGAGCCACTACCTTATCATATGGCTCAAAAACTAAGTACTTGAAGTTTTATTGACCTAGTATGAGGCACAGGGAACAAATGAGATCAAAAACTAAGTCAGAAGTGCACCTTGTTCACTATAGGCATCACTACCTTCTTCATTGGCCCCTTAGAGGCGCCACCAACTCCAGAAACTAAATAAAGGAGTCCCTATGCACCCTCTAGGCACCACTCCTTCCTATGGTACCCTTGTAGGTGCCACCTACAGCTTGTCCACTCAGAAACTAAGTTAAAACTCTATATTGTACCCTGTATGAGCCACCACCCTCTCCTACTTACCTATAGGCACCACATGCATCAAAGGCATTGGACTACTTTAGGTGCCACCAAGTCTTGTACAACACCTAGGAGGCGCCACTTGAATATTTGAGCAAGAAACTAAGTGGTAGTTATCCTTCTTAGGCACCACTTGCTCAAGGGAATAGTACAAAGCACATGTTGGACAAAAATGGAAGTTGCTGTCATTTTAAATACTTAGATATAATTAATCTATGTATGCTTTCTTCCTCTCCAAGCTAGTACTCTACCTACCAGCCTATATAATTAAAAAGATGCAGGTTAGAATTGTATCTCTCGACGGGTGAATAGTGTGAAGCTCTTGCAAACTATTCTCAGCACACAAAAACATTAATTTGACAAGGAGAGCTCATACCCAATTGATTATTCACCATTAAGGTCTTACACATTTAGATACACTCATCATTTATAGTTTCTTTGATTTTTTTGATTATCATTTGATAAGAGCTGTAGGTTTTTAGAGTGATAGAAAGATTCCATTATTTTGATAGCTTACAAATTTGTATTGGATCTTTCTTTTTGTAACATTGAATATATATTCCAAAGTCTAAGAAAACCTTTGTGGTTTAATTTCTTTATATAAGAATTATTTCGTGAAATCTCTTGTGTTTTTTATTTTATTTTAAAGTTTCATTTTCCGTTGCATTTTAGTTTTAAAATGAAGAACATATATTCACCCCTCCCCAGTATGTACCTAGTGGACCTAACACTGTCTATTTTGTATCCTGTAAAATCAGCATCTAAATATCTTATTAGCTTAAAGTCTGAATCACTAGGATACCACAAACCAAGATTCATGGTTCCTTTGAGATATTTGGAAATTCTTTTTACAGCTATCAGATGTAGTTTTCTTGGATTAGCTTGGAACTTTCCACATAGACAGGTAGCATACATGATATCAGGATATTAAAATTACAATGAAATATGAGTGAGCCAAACTTAGCTCTATAGTTAATTATATCAACTGATGAACTAGTATTTAAATCTAACTTGATTGTAGTGGCCATGAGAGTTGTAGTAGTTGAGCTGTCTTGCATTCCAAACCTTTTCGGCAAATTTTTTATATATTTAGATTGACTAATGAAGATCCCTTCTTCACTCTTCTTGACTTGTAACCCCAGAAAATAACTCAATTCTCCCATCATACTCATCTAATATCTAGACTGCATCAGCTTAGCAAACCTCTCAGATAATTTATCATTAGTAGAGCCAAAAATGATTTCATCAACATATATCTGAACTAATAACAAGTCCTTACCACTGTCCAGTAAAAACTGTGCAAGTGTTTTATACTAGGCTCTTGAAGTTTGCTTTAGTTCATAGAGTGTTTAATCCAATCTGTAGACATGATTTGGATATTTTAGACTAATTAATATTGAATGTTGTTCAACATAAACTTTTTCGTCAATTTCACCATTGAGAAATGCACTTTTTACATCTATTTGGAACACTTTAAACTTCATGTGAGCAGCATAGGCCAAAAAGATTCTTATGGGCTCTAGTCTTGCACCAGGAGCAAAAGTCTCATCATAGTCAATTCCTTCTTATTGAGAGTTCCCTTTGTAAATAGCCTTGCTTTATATCTTGTAATGATACACTCACTATTAGTTTTGTTTCCGAACACCCATTTAGTATTAACCACTTATATGTTATTTGGCCTTGGCATTAGAGTCCATACTTTGTTCCTTTCAAATTCATTGAGCTCATCTTGCATTGTTAGGACCCAATCAGCATCTAGAAGAGCTTCATCCACTTTTTTTGGTTCACTTTGAGATAGAAAAGAATGATAGAGACATTCATTTTGTGTGGCTTTCCTTGTCTTCACACCACTATCAGGATTTCCAATGATTAAGTCATGAGTGTGTGACTTAGTCAATTTTCTTGCAGAAGAAAGTTGGCTTCTTGAAGATCATCCCCCATGATCCATGAAGTCTCTATTACCATCTTGGTGTGTATCATTGTTATTTCTAAAACTCCTCCTAAATCAGTGTTTTTGGAATTATCAGGATTTGTCTCATCAGTATTTGAGAAATTAGAGTCTGATGAAGTGTCTCATGATGTGTCTTCGCCTGTATCACTTGAACTTGACTCCTGATATTGGTCATGTTGATCCTCCTCAACATGTGATTCAGTATTTGTGGAGTTACCACTGGTACAAGTGGTTCATCGGAGTTTAGTGTGATATCAGGATTTTCAGTATAAATGTGTATTAATGTTTGAGATTATATCAGGATTTAACTATTCAGCATATGGTACTTTATTTTCAAATCTCAGTTGTTCATGATCATCTACATCTTTTAGACCTATGATCTTCTTATCATCAAAAGATATATGAATATATTCTATGACTACTCTTGTTCACAGATTATAAACTCTGAAGACTTTTGTTGATAGTGGATATCCAACAAAAATACATTCATCATCTTTTAGGTCAAACTTTGTAAGTTGTTCAGGATGAGTTTTGAGAACAAAGCATTTCCAACCAAAAGTATGAAAGTACTTAAAATTTTGCTTCTTTCCCTTTACCATCTCAAATGGTGTATTTCCCTTCTTTTTTGTAAGCATACAATTTGCACAGCCTTAGCCCAAACGTAGGTTGGTAATTTTGCTTCCTCAAGCATGGTCCTTGCGGCTTCTATAAGAGTTATGTTCTTCATTTCTACAACTCCATTTTGTTGTGGAGTTCAAGGGGAAGAAATTTTTTTTGATTTCCTTTTGTTTACAGAATTCTTCCATAGTGTTGTTCTTGAATTCAGTTCCATTATCACTTCAAATTATTTTCATAATATGTGTTGATACTTTTTCCAGTTGCTTCATATGAACAAGAAGAATGGATTGTGTCTTATCCTTTGTGTGCAGAAAAAAACCTATGTGTATCTGGTGTACTCATCAACAATGACAAGTGCATACCTCTTCTTGGCTATATAAATTACATTAACTAGACTAGAAAAATCAATATATAATAAGTGAAATGGTTCAAGAATTGAGAATTTAGTCTTACTCTTAACTGATGATTTCCTTAGCTTGGTCTTCTTGCATGAATCACACAGTCCATCAGAAATAAAACTGAATTGGGCAATCCTCTTACAAGATCTTTCTTCACAGTTCATTAATATTGTTGAAGTTCAGTTGAGAATGTCTTCTATTCCAATTTCAGTTGCCTTCCACAGTTTCTCTACATAACAAACAAATTATAGACCCATCACTATTTGTGGAAACCCTGGTTTCATATAAGTTACCATGTCTGTAACCAATTATTGCAACATTGCCACTTTAATTATTGATAATTTCAAAATGCTCATCATTAAAATTCACATGATAACATTGCCACTTAAACTCTAGTGGTAGGGCTTTATTTCCAGTCATATGCATTGAGCATCCACTGACTAGAGTATTTTCCTGTTACCCTATAATTAGATAAACCATTAGTTAGAATTTTGAAGGACCCGGCCTTTTTTGGATCCTTTGACCATATTAAATTAATTAACATTTGTAGCAGAAGTCTTCATATTACAGTTTATGTTAACATTCTTAATATAAGGAGATACAAATACAAAAATAATTTTAATTTTATCCAAGGAGGATTTCAGTTTATAATAGTCATAATACAAATTGTGATACTCTTTACATGTGTAAATAGAGTGCTATGTACTTCCATAATGAAAACAAGGTTGTTGTAGTCTATATTTAATTATTCTGCTCCTAAACTCTGATTTAGGAGGAACAGTATTTAATCCCTTACTCTTCATGTAAACAACAGCAATATGATTAGTACTACCACAATTTAAACAAGCCTTTCTAAGTGCATTAGGAATTTGTTTGTATTTGTTATCCTTATTGACACTACCTTTCTATTCCTATTTTTCCTTGGCTATTTTCCTTGTTCTTCATTTTAATTTCTTTCAGCTTTTGATTAAACCTGTTCAGAGTCATTAAACAAATATTTACTAACTTGGCCTTACCCTGTTCATAACTATCAGATTTTAAATTTGGCTTAGATGCTGATGTTGAACTCGTCTCACTTACTAATTTAAGTCCATCAGTATTTAATTCAAACTTAACAGGTGTTAACTTAGTCCTCTTCTTTTTAACCTGTTTATCAGTATTTACTAGTTTAAGATTCGCATACCCGCTTTCTTTAACATCTTCACTACTAGGTTTATCTAGATTACCTAATTCTGACCCCCAATAGCCACTTTCAATTATTCTCTAAGTTTTTTTTCCTGAATTAGTCCAGAGTTTGATTATTTCCCTTTCTTTAACTAACTCATTCTCAAGATAAGCATATTTTTCTAACAATTTATCTTTAACATAAACAACATCATCTCTTTCTTTTGAATTTCTATCTTGAAAATTAACAGCTTCTAGGAAATCATCTCTTTTCTTTAAGTCAGAATTCTCAATTCTGATCCTAGCACTTTCAAGAGTTTGTTCCCTATAACTAACATGCAAGCTTTTAAGAAATAATCTTAACTCATGGATATCATCAGTATCAAAAGATAGAGTTGTTTGAGGTATATTGGTCTCGAGAGCCTCAGATTCACTTTTCAGCATTTTCTATGAGAGCATAGTTAACACCCTCATCAAATTCTGAAGCATCATCTTAGTTCTTCTTCTTTGTGATCAAGGCTTGCTTCGTTTAGCTTTTAGCTTTCTACAGTTCAGCTGCAAGATTTCCAACTCCATCACAGTTGTAACACTTGATCTTGGAGTCAACTTTTCCAGATTTGGGCTCTTTATCATCATATTTTATGTAGTTCTTCTTATCAGTGTTTTAAGCACTAGAGCCTTTCCTGGAAAACCCTTTTCCTTTCTTGAAGTCCTTATAAGCCATCCTCCTTAAGATTTTTCACCATTAAAGCAGCCATCTGCAAGATCTTCCCATCATCACAATGATCACTTTAAGAGTCGGTAGAGATATCAGAGTTCGATCATCATCAGTATATATTTGATGGACTCAGTATCAAACTTTGCAATCATAGCATTTCCTCTTGAATGACTATTTCTCAAAACCTTTCCCTTAGATCTTGACCCCTTTCTTTGCTCTTTTGCTCCATCTCCAGTTCATGAATTTTCCAGCATTCCATAGATCTCATCCAGGGGTGTATATTCAAGATCATAGTTGTCTCTTATGGACTTGACCTTCAAGTCCCACTTTTTGGGGAGTGCAAGAAGAAACTTCTTGTTTGAGTCTTCTGCATCATACTCTTTGTCTACAAGTGACATATCATTCAACAATTTCTGAAACTCTCATAGATCTCAGTCAGTAGCTCATCATCTTTTGAGTCAAAATGCTCATACTCTTGTGTGAGTATAGTTTTCCTATTTTTCTTCATAGCAGTTGAGCCTTGATACTTAACCTCCAAGGTATCCCATATCTCCTTGGTAGTTTTACATCCAATGAGTCTATTGGATATAACACTATCCAAACTGCTATGCAAGAGATGTCTGACCTTGGCATCTTTCATGATCGATGCTAGATCTTCAGCAGTGTAGTCCTTCTCTTCTTTATCAACCATCTTTTGGCTCACCCTCAACAGAAACATTCAGTTTCTTAGGCTTGTAAGGACCATCATAAATCCTTATCAGATATTCAAGATATGTAGCTAGTACACATAGCCATCTTTACTTTACCAATAGGATGTAAATTCACTTTCAGAATCGGAACTCTGATGGTTTCATATATGCTCATATTGTTATTGATTTGATTTGTGACTAGTGCTGGTTGTGTTTGTTAAGTTTCTTTTCTACCATGTTTTATTGTTTTATTGGATCTTAATCTGTTTTTGTATCAACAACAAGCTCTGATACCAATTATTAGGCCTTTCAGTATACTATAGTGGGGGTGAATATAGTGTATAACAATCAAATTGAAATTAAATCTCAAAGATGAAGAACAGTCTTTATATTAATGAATAAAAATTGTTTATAAAACTCTCTCAAAGGATGAACAGATATTTTCGAGAGCTGCTAGGTTACACGAATGATATATCAATATTCGACACATATAATGTTAACCTTGTCTATGCTTATATACTGTACAGTTACACAATCAATCTAGTTAATAAGATATATATGAATAAGGAAACCTAATACATATTCAACTGTTGATTGCTACAAATGTGACGCCCTCAATCTCGGGGTTAGGAAATAAGGACTCACACACCTTTAACCTAATAATTAAATAAGCATAAACCCCGATTAACTACTAACATGATCAACAGGATAAAGTATGAGACAAGATTACAACTACCAATCATAAAATATAACTTACAACCCCAAAATATTATTAAATAAACAATATCGATTCCGGCTGGAACCGACAGATAACCCATTGTATCTTTAAACATTTCCTTCTAGGCGCGAGCTCACTCAAAAATACCACTACCTGCTCTGGCAACCGGAAGCCCTCAACATGATAGGGACCACCAGGTACGCTCTTACGAGCAGTGCGCCTAAGCCTGGCCATCTTCTTGCTTAACTGCCATGGTTAGATTAAAACAAAACATATGAGTATAAAACTCAGCGAGTACTGTAAAGCAGTTCTACGATATCAAATTACAATATACTTTACCAAACTCAGGGCATTCTACTTTATTTGTTCTAGGTGGCAGATTTCCAGCTTTTGGGTTAAGAAAAGGGTTTGAAGGAACAATACGGAGCTTTTAAGGAACAAGGCTCAACGTAGGATGAAGCCAACATTCATCACAAATCATTAAAGGATCAGGATAGATCTTTCAAAAGAGGAAAGCAACAGTATTTCATTATACGGAATCAATCATATGATCAACAGATTTAAGAATCAGGGTTCTCGAGCTTTAAGCTTCACATTAACATAATCAACTCTTTTCAAAACAATATAAACCATTACATTTTCCAGAATCAATTTACTGAACAAATTTCAGTTCGCTTTTAAATAATCATTTAGAACCCTTGATTGGATCACTTTATCTTTCCATTTCATTATAATACGGGTGATCAGCCCGTACCGACCTCCATCCGGTCTTTAAGGTTCCAATCGGCATAATTTCAGCCTTAAGTTGGACTGGCCCCGCTAGCCTCTTACCATGACTGGACTAGTCCCACTAGCCTCTTACGTCCCAATCCAATCCATCAGGAATTCATTTGGAAAACCTTGAGTTGGAAAAAAAACAAATAGGTTTTCAAAAATCCATTTTTATCATTACCAAGAATATGAAATCATTCAGACTCTCTCGAGTCGAAACTCATTCTTAAGTCAGATTTTAAGAAAAACAAGTTCAGGGAGTGATTCAAGGATAAACAAGGAACAATTCTTAAGAATTCTGAATCAAGGATAACAGGCCTTTAAGTTAAAAGGATCAACACTGTCTAGGGATCAATAGGGTGATCAGGAAATAAAGTATCATTAAACAGGGTTCACAAGGATAATCATAGGGTTCAATACGATTCATGGCTTAATAAATAACTTGAACAAAAGGACAGATTATCAAAGGGTTGAATCAGTAAGCTTATCAATAACAGTTTATCAAGATCAAAGGCAAGGTATCTCAAATCAATATCAGGGTTTCACAAGTTAAACAGTTCAATACTCTACATGGTATAAACAACATTCTCTTTATAATCATTACACAAGTAATCAGAGTTGCTTGCCTGAATTTGCTTTCCTGAAGGTTGAACTACTGCCACCTAGTATATCCTTTCCTTTCCTAGCCTGAATGCCCTCACGCTCCGAATCTACAATAAAACCAAAACCTTAATCAGTTTCTCAACTCTCGTTCCCAGAACGATCACTCAATATGATTACTCGATTATATCCTTGACTCGGTATACGAATATAGCTTATACACATAAGCACATAGTACATTCTTTACTCATAGCCTTATCACTTTGCATATACTCGCTAATCTTGACTATTTTCCCAGATCAAATATTTATAACTCGTACAAACACACAATGACATGCACGGCTATTACTTATAGCTTTTAACCTTAATTAACTCAATTCCCTTTTCTTATATCCATAATTCGAACCAAAAACATAATCCAACAAGGAAAATTCAAAGATTTTCACACATAAACACTCAATCATTCTATCATCTACCAAACATATTTTTGACTTTGAATTTCTTTGGCCTATTCAAATCATAGTAGTTATGACAGAATCAATTACTTCTCGAGATACAGCCTCTGGGCTCTGACAAATACTCATGTAAACTCTGATGATGTCATCCTCTATCAAATACTGATATTGATAAACTCTTATATCTTCTGTGATAAACTCTGATGGAAAACTCTAATAGTTAAATTCTGATATCATCAATTTCATCTAAAACAAGGCCTTAGCAGATGAAAGATGGAATTGGCATAGGATTCTCCTATCTCAAATTCTACAATATAAATGAATTCGTCAAGACAGATTTGGGAAGAGGATTACCAAATATGCTTTATAATTCTGATGGTCTATGTCATGCTTGTCAGAAAGTAAAACAACGGAGAACCTCATTCAAGAGCAAGACTGGATCTTCAATTGTTGAACCATATCACTAACTTCATCTTGATTTGTTTGGACATATCAACATAATGTCAATAATCAAAAAGAGGTATACTCTAGTGATTATTGATTATTATTCTAGATTTACTTGGATGTATTCCTTGAAAAAGAAGGATGAAACTCCAGAAATACTTTTGGACTTTGCAAAATTATATTAAAAATGGAACAAAGTACAAAGTCAAGATTCTCAGAAGTGATAATGGTACTGGATTTAAAGAATTCTAAGATGGAAGAGTTCTGTAACTACAAGGGAATCTCTCAACAGCTTTTAACACCTGGAACTCCACGGAAAAATGGAGTTGTTGAAAGGAAAAACAGAACTCTTATTGAAGCTGGTAGAACTCTACTAGAAGAAGCAAAGCCGCCAACATATTTCTGGGATGAAGCAATCAATACTACATGTTAAACTCAGAATCTTACCCTGATTGACATGCATGGAGTAACTTCATATCAAATGATAAAGGATAAGAAACCAAGCTTGAAACATCTTCATATATTTTGCAAGTGTTTTATTCTTAAAACATCATGATAACTGGGAAAGTTTGAGACAAAAGGTGATGAAGGAATTTTTGTTGGCTACCCAGAATCAAAAGCTTACAAGGTTTTCAATCTGAGAACCAGGACTGTAGTTGAGTCTATACATGTTTCTTTTGATGAAAAGAAGATTATTTGTAATAACTCCAATTTTTAGAATTTTTCAAACCCTGATAAATAGTAACTTTTGCTAATTTTTTCAGATTGTGGAAAATTATCAGACCACCATATATAGGAGTTCTGTTATGGAAATTCTAAGATCATATTAGTATTCTGTAATGTAAATGAGTGTATGTAAAGGTCGTCAGAATTCGATTACGAGCACTTTGATTTTTTTCGAAAATCCAACAGATACCGAAGGAATTAAGTATAAGGTGATAAGATTAAAAGAAACTAAATTCAAGGATTATAGCAGAGAATCATTAAAGGAATAAAAGCTATCAAGAAGGGCTTAGGGAAACCCAAATGATAAGATCTCAGATATGATCCCTCAAACGATCAACGAGAACGAGAGTTAAGCGAACCATAAAACAAATAAGTGACCAAGGATCAAGCTTATGCAAGTATCAAGAAAGATTAACAAGCAATTTTCACTAATCAAAAGGATTAGAGCAAGATGACATCATCATACCATAAGTGGCATAGTAGTGATGTAATCGAAGTGAGGTAAGCACTTTATTAAAGCTAATCAAGATATTTAGCCAAGGTTTAATTACAACCAAGTATTTCATTTGCACAAAGATCAAGCAAACCAAGCAAGTGATTTCTTCCCCTTTTTCCCATCTTCTTCATTCGACTTTTTCAAGAAATGGAAGATTAGAAAATCAAAACTCAAGCTCTAGACCATGGAAAATTACAAGGTTTGTTTCTTTGGATCCTATATTTCATAACTTAGTTATACCATGAGTTTAAGATCAAGATTCCATGGTTTGCTTAGCTAATAATTTATCAAAGATGATGATGAATAGTAACTTTCAAGAAATAACTTTGATTTCTTGATTTCTTTTGGAAGTTTAAGGTTGATTAAGCTTAGATCAAGCTTCCGAGAGGCTTTTTAGTGACTACCACACTCCAAGGAAGATATAAACTCTTGAATCCTTAGTATTTAGCTTTGTTTGTTTGATTTTTAATGTGTGGATGATGGATTAGTAGAATGGTTTCTTAAGCATGTTTGGAGTAAAGGTTGTTAAGATTGTTTGGATAATTTTGTTATAGCATTTTTGGTAAAAAATCATCACATAGACATCAGTGTTTTTCACTAAAATCGATATTTTGTGATAAAAAAACATAGCTCATGATATGTTTAACATGTTTAATTAGGTGTAATTTAGTTATTAAATAATTTATTTATAGCATTTTTGTAAATAATCAACACATAGACATCTATTTTTTAACTAAAATCGATGTCTAATCGGGTATAGACATCGGGTATTCACCGATGTCTAGAATAGACATCACCGACATCAACATCGGTTGGGAAACAACATAGACATCAGCCAAAAGGTGATGTGTATGGACTTTTTTCTTGTAGTGACATCCTGATGAGCTTGAACTTAAAATGCTATGCTCAGTGCCATAATTTGTAAATATGGTATTTAATATCCGTAATTAGTCCAGCAAGCAACTAATAAAAATTTCAAAAAAATACGGTAAAGGTACATTTTCTCATTAAAGGTTACGTCTTGTGATTTGCATAAATAAAAATGGTCAGTGCATTTGTTCCTTCAATTATTCCTTGAAATTTTGAGTTCTACCCGAAGAATAAGAGAAAAAATATATGTTCATGTAATATCTGTAATATATGCTAAAAAAAATATTTAGAGCATGAACATGTAAAAATATGCTGAAAACAGCAAGAGAAAGCTGTTAAAATCTACCGAAAAATTGCTGTATAAATACATTTAAATCCTGCTAAAATAACAGAAAATTGCAGCATAAACATGTAAAAATCTGTTAAAAATAGTAGCTGAAAACAGTTAAAATCTACTAAAAACTGTCGTATAAATACATTTAAAATCTTCTGAAAAATCTAAAAAACTGCAGCAAAAACATGTACAAAACTGTTAAAAAATTGTAGCAGAAACTGCATTAAATCTGCTTAATAGTGTACGCAAAAAATGTAAAAAACTAATATATGTCATAAGCTGAAACAATTTAAAATGTTGCAGCAAAGTTTGCTCATAAAACGTGCAATAGTCTAAAAGTATAGTGATAAATACATATTCTTCGAGAATAAGATTCAAAGTATGAGTTGTACAAGATATCCAAATATGATAGTTTTTTTTTTTCCTTTAATAGTTTTGCAGTAGACGTGTTATTTATATCGTTGTGCTTAACTACTTGACTAGTGTTTTTTGCTCCAATTTCATTGATAGACTTATCCACATATTCAAATATATATCTTCATGTGTGTAATTAACTTGACCTTTCAATAGATAATATAAGGTAGTGCGAAGTTTACAATTCACACTTCATGTTCATATTATTTCATAAGGCCTTCCTTAACTCATATTTACTAGGTGACATGTATCGCGGGCCAAATCTACCAACACCCTCTGCAAATTTAGGAAATCCATAATTATTAGTGGTATTAAATGGTACACCAGATTTTTACACCCAACGAGCTAAGTACACCGGTTCTTTCCTTGAACATTGCATCATTAATATTATGTTGTCTCTTCACTTTATGCAATGCAATAGTCGAATCTTTAGGCCCTATTAGTCTTGTATATTCATCCAAAGGTCCCATTCATCCAAAGGTTCGAGTGAATGTGGGTTTTTGCAATAGCTTCCACATCAATTATCTCTACATCATATCCTATGACTTCATCTCTGAATTCTTGAATATGCTTCTTTATATTCTCTTTTTTCTTTTGGTCACATGTAAAACTGTCTTGTATATATGAGTCCAAAAGTGTATTTTCATTGCAAGATTCCATATTTTCTCTAATACCAGCAATATGTTGTTTCAATAGATTAATACCTTTATAAAATTCACTGCCACACAAATTACACCTTCCTTTATTTATTTTATCAGGGACCATTGTTCCATTTTACGACAACATCAGTAACCTTGCCACTAGAATTTGTTGCATCTATAGTTTTTATTACTCTTAATTTGTTGCGACCGGTGAACTAATATTTGTAAGTGTTTCCATTATATATAGTATATCACAAACAAAAAAAATAGAATAAGAGCAACAAATAACACATATAACAAAACCTAAATCATATTTTAAAGGGTCCAATACAAATACAGTCATAAACATCAAGATTCAAAGTTAAAAATGCAACACTAGTACCAACTAAGGAATTCATAAGTAGTTAATATACATTACGAGGAGATATTGACTTATATATTTTCAAATTCCAATTAAAATATTGAATCTTTGATTTGGTGAGGGCTTCAATCATGAATCAAGATATTAAATATTTGATTTTTAATTTCTAAAAAAAGGAGATTAAAGAAGAAAATAACGAGTAAAGTAAAGAGTGTATAGATACAGAAGAAGCAATGATTAATATTTCAATCATTCAGCCAGCTTAAGAGTCTTGACTTCAATTACTCGGAGTCGAACCGAAGTTTTGACCGAATTTTGTATAATCAATTTTCTACCCGAGTACTCGGAACATGGGTTGGTCGAGGGGTCCAAAATGAGTCCCTAGGCGAGTTGATAATTTTTACAACAATGTTTTTTATATATTTATTACACTTCAGTGAACATATATAAGAATACCATATATTATCAATAGAAATGCAAAAAGCTACCATTATTTAAAATCGGCGAGGTCACTTTGTCTACATTTTTAATAGAAGTGCAATGATACCAATAGTATAACTTCATATACTTCGCTAGCTTTTATTCTTGATAAAATAAATACCTTACATCTCAATCTAATTCTTAGGTCAGATTTAAAAAATAATAATAATAATAATAATAATAATAATAATAATAATAATAATACCCTTTGGGTCATGTCTGTAAACGATAATAGAATTACATAAAACAAGATTCATCATTGCAATAGTACTAAACACTTCATTGTATATTTATGAAACTACACACATTGATATCTCTTTAATTCCCCTTATGTACTTACCAAATCATATGTACATAGGACACAAATGTTCTTAATGGTGCCTGCACTGGGTTGAGTTGTTGTACTGTCTTCAATATATAAAAGTGATAATTCCATATTTTTTTTTGTAAGCAAGCTGGCTATAGGATGATAATGTAACTTTATTTTTCCTTATCCTTTTAAAGATTTTATCAATCTTGATTTTGAGCTATGGATGATAGTACATTGATTAGTAGGACCAAAAATTCAAAAGTCACTAAACTACAAATTTTCAAATATGGTCAAGTGTAGTATCAGATATCCATGATATAATTGTTCTAGCTTGTGTGGCTATCAAGACTCTCACACTATGAGTAACCACTATCTTCCTCCAAGACAATTCTACAAATAATGAGCCTATTAATGATTGGGTAAACTAATTCATATATATTGCTCTACTATTTTGTCTCTTACAGATTACTATATATGTTTTGTCTTTTGTGTCTAGTTAATGCATATAATCGCATGAAGACTACTGTAATGATCTTTAGATATTTAATATCCCTAACCCATATCCCTAACTCTCTTTACCGCACACACTTGGTGAATCATTTGTAACCAATATTCTACACATTATTGGTAGGCATTTGTATACCAAACAAACACTGTTATGCATCAGGTTTGTGGTGAGTCAAAATGTGTCTCTCATGGAATCAATGGTATTAAATATGTTGCAAGAAATGAAGCTCTAAATTACCATCACATTTGACATTTCTCAAGATACTCTTTGTTTTCCATCAGCTAAAATAACACTATTGGCAAAAGTTTCATAATCATCGACCTTGGTGAGAAGTGATGTCAGTTACAATAGTTATTTTTCCTTGTGAAAGAAAGACAATTTGCTCCATATCTCACCTGGTAATAGTTTGTGGCTACCAAATGGGTTCAATCCATTACTTTTTAACAAGTATCCGTAAGACTACCAACGTAACCTCAAGCCCAATTTCTTGTACTCATTATCTAACACACAATATTCCTTGGATGTCCTATTCCTATATTCCTAGGAGAACGGATAGAATTGTTCCTTATGAACTATTGACAAAAAAACCGTTCTGTTAATTTTTTTATAAGTTTACGGTCTTTGTAGATACTTTTCATCATTAATGTTTGGAGTACAAATATAACATACTTTATAATGATTAAAATAGCAAAAGCTCTTAAACAATATTTATATATTTGGTTGCTGCCACAAAATGTATAGCCGAAATCTCTGTAAAAGAGGTTTTCATGTATTAGTCCTCTTAGAATTTTCATTGTAACTTCAGTTCTCCAAATAAATTATCTATTAAATGAGTCTTAAAAATAAGAGTGTTCTCATAGGAGGTATTTGGCCATCTATATAAAAATTGAGCATATCTCAATTTGGGTTCCAAAGGTCTTGACCGACTTCTTTAGCGGATTCAAGCTAGCGTACAGACTTTAGAATTATCTTAGTACCCTGATTAAAAAATTTTCCTTCATCAAGCAACCCACCCCAGTTAACATATATTAGAGGCAAGGTCACTTTGTACACTTGAACATCATATGTTATTAGTAGAATTGCAAATAATACCAATATTATAACTTATGCTAGTTCACTTTGTATATATTATTAATAGAAGTGCAAATGGTACTAATAGTATAACTTGCTTTTATTCTCCATATGATTATATTTACACCTCAATCTAGTTCTTAGGTCAGATTTAACAAAAAATAAAAGAAAAATATTTCTTAGGTTCATGTCTATAAATGATAACATAATTACATAAAAACATGACTCCTTCATGGAAAATTTCGAAACACTTCATATAATTATGAAACTATACACAGAGATATCTCTTCAATTCCGTTAAGTACTCATAAGCCATATGTACATAGGACACAAATAATTTGAATCTGTTGGGCTAACATAATACATGGGTTGAGTTGTTGTATTGTCTTAAATAGATGTGAATGTACTATGATGATTTCATAATATTTTTTGTAAGTTCTATAGGATGATGATATAACTTTAATTCCTCTTAAACTTGAACATCATATATTATTAATAGAAGTGCGAATGATACCAATATTATAACTTAGGCTAGTTCACTTTGTATATATTATTAATAGAAGTGCAAATGGTACTAAGAGTATAATTTGTTTTTATTCTACATATGATAAATACCTTATACCACAATCTAATTCTTAGGTCAGATTTAAAAATAAATAAAAGAAAATAATTGCATAGGTTCATGTCTATAAATGATAATAAAATTACATAAAACACGACTTCATCATGGAAAATTCCGAAACACTTCATCATATAATTATTAAAGTGTACAAGAGATCTCTCTTCAATTCCCTTAAATACTCATAAGTCATATGTACATAGGACACAAATAATTG
Source organism: Apium graveolens (assembly GCF_009905375.1). NCBI lineage: Eukaryota > Viridiplantae > Streptophyta > Magnoliopsida > Apiales > Apiaceae > Apium > Apium graveolens. The sequence goes on from NW_027418140.1 coordinate 22,308, forward strand.
CATCTGTTGCACTAACATAATAGATGGGTTGACATTGTTGTATTGTCTTAAATAGAATTGAATGTACTATGATGATGTCATAATATTTTTTGTAAGTTGGCTTAGAATGATGATATAACTTTAATTAGCTCTTCTAACAAAAAAAACTTTTATTGCCCTTATCCTTTTAACAAGATTTATCAATCTAGATTTTCCAGCTATGGAAGATAGTACATTATTTAGTCAGACCACAAAATTCAAAATCACTAAACTACAAATTTTCAAATATGGTCAGTGTCCTATTAAGTTATCCATGATCATATTTGTTCTAACTTGTGTGGCTATCAAGCCTCTCTGTATTGAAAGAAATGAACTAACAATCTCATGCTCTTTATTGAAAGAAATGAACTAACAAATCTTGTGACGCTAGGCCTTACCATATCTCTTTTTTATAAATTTTCTCATTAAAGTTTAGGTCTTGTGATGTGCATTAATAAAAATGGTGAGGGTCTTTTTCCTTCAAATATTCCTTCAAATTTTGGAATTTTACCCGAAGAAAAAGAGAAAAAAAATATGCACATACAACTTGAAAAACTGCAGCATGGACGCATTTAAAAACTACAATAACATGTAAAAATATGCTGAAAAAATAACAGCATAAAGCCGTTAAAAACTACTAAAAAACTGTTGCATAGATACATATAAAACCTACTGAAAAATAGAAAAATGTAGTCTGAGCATGTAAAAATCTGTTAAAAATAACAGCAGAAAAACTGTTAAACTTACCAGAAAAAACTGCCGCATAAGTACATTAAAACTAGTGTGTTTGTTGAGCGATGATGACATCTCATTGATCATATGTATAGTAATACTAAAGTCAAAAATACAAGCGGATGTAAACGTACATGATGTTAGATAAACCCAATATGAGATTCTATATGTCTGTTGTGTCATAAGTAATTCTCACAATAATAACGATGTAATGGTCCTTAGACTTGAAATCCTCATATTTCTATATGAGAGTTAATGTACTTTGATCATATTAAAAGTTACATTTGACTGAGTAATAATGGAGAAGCAACAATTTGGAGGATAACTCAACTAACTTGAAAAAATAGATCTTCACTAAGCTTTCAAGATTCAGCTCTGGACTTGTAAATAATTATATCTTATACCTTCTGCATCTTCTCTAAATTTTCAGCTTCAGCAGAGAACTGGTTCTTCTCTCCTTTAAATAATGTTGTAGATAGACACGTCTTTCCAAATTCTGTCTTCAATCTTCAGAATCTTCTCATAGAGCATATAGAAAAAAATTGGAACTCAAAAGCAATTATCTCTCCCCTAAGATGAAGAACCTCCCCCTAGTACAATAAAGGTGAAAACTCTCTTCCAAAGTATAAGAAAAACTATTTTTCTGTAAAATATCTTAATCTTCTATAATCTATCCCCCTTGGTTGGGAATCGTTAACGTGTAGCCGTCGTATTCCCTGATTTTCTTGAAACTATTTTTGTGCATAACTTTTGGGACTTAAGAACCTACTTCTATGAACTCACCACTGCCATACACTCACCACTTCCATATTTATATAGGCTATGTTTTATGCTTCTTTTTATATATAGATCGCTTTAATCGGATTTACGGTTTAGGACAAATGACTGTTTAAAGTAACTGAGTTTCACGAGCGAACCCCTACCCTCGAGTAATAGTTGTAATATTTTTATTTCAGGAGTGTTACATAATTGGTTCAGTCTTGATGTGACTAATCAATATTGGTGCACTTGTCATATATATTTGATCATGTGATCTTAACTCAGATTGCCTTATTTCCATCATCCTAGTTTAGAATAGTTATTACCCTCTCTATGTATCAGACTTATAACAAGATGAAATGTTCTAATCTAATAAGATCTGAATAGACAGAAATGTTAAAGGGAAGAGAAGGTATAATCATCTGAGACATCCTTCATGAATACTTATAGAGGTAAGTAAAGGTAAACTTGTTTTATCTTAAGATGATAAGCTCATGAATCACTCTGATGTTGATCTCTAAATTCTCTGATATTGCACTTGGAAATTTGTGATCTTCAACCCTCGATAGTTTTAGGAACTAACTATGAGCATAGGTTCTTATCCAAGTCATTGAACCAAACACTTCCCAAACAGCATCCTTTACTTTGCTTCTGATATATTCACCATATTTTTGTTCTAATACATATAATTTTTCTTGAGATATCAACTTGGTGGTCAGAGAAATTAACCATTTGATTTTGGAGGTTGTGTTCAGAATGAGGGAGATAGTGCCAAGAAGCAGCACATAAGGAAGGAGTGGTAAACCCTACAGTTCTATCTCTCACAAAGTAGTGGAGTATCTAAACCTTGAGACATCTGTAGCCCATCCGTATTCTCTCGAAAGGATATAGATCTGAAAAGGCACATAAACTGTTACTAGGTGCATTCAACCAACAGAATGTTATCTATTGAAATTCGTCTATCAGCCAGGACATATGAATGAGAGTTACTACCCTTTGATCTAAATATTTCCTATGTACATGTGAGATTCATACACTAAGAAATTTTTAATGAAGCAATTGTTGTTAAACCATATCAAGGTCACTAACAATAACTGGATATTAATCCTTAGATCCTGGCCCTCAAAGGTCTTATACTTTGATCTTTGGATTAGTTATGATTATGTACCTTAGTGGTCATCGAATCTGATAAGTCTTCACATACTTTAGAAAATATCTTTGATCCCTAATGGCATATCACTGGTCATTGATTATATTCCCAGAATTCAATATGGCAACGATTTTAACTTAAGTCAAAATTATAACTTGTAAATAAGGACTCAGATATTGAGGGATATTAGGAATTCTACCACTTAAAATATTTCTAATTTCTGCACTCAGAAGGAACATTTTTGAATCTCTTGACTGAGAGTTTCCAACCTGAAGGTGAAAGGCAACTTTTCTGTAAAAAAAAAAATTTTCTTGCAGGTACACTTAGGAGGCGTTTGGCTGCACGATGGGAATGGGAATCAGGAATGGGAATTGAGGGGATGGGAATGGGGGTTAATGGGAATGAAATGGAAACCCAAGGGGTATGGTGGGTTTGATTTACCCACAAGAGGGAATGGAGTTCCCATTCCCCGCCACTAAATTGGTAATCCAAACACTATCACTTGGGTTTAAGGTTCCGATTCCCGTTTTAAACGGGCACATTAAACCATCAACCAAACACCCCCTTAGAGTTTGGAGCTCTAAGTGGTGACACACAGTGAGACTGAGTGTGAGAGTGGAGTGAAATATATTGTGAGATCACTAAACAGAAAATATGCAGTTTCAAGGTGAGGAAAAGGGTTATACTTTATAATTTCTTCACTTGGTTGTGCGGTCCTATTCCCTATTCTGATACATTTTAAAAAATTACTCAACTAAGGGGGAGAGATTATAGAGATATTTTAGAGATTATACTGAAAAATAGTTTTCCATATTCTAAGGAGAAGAGTTTTCACCTTTATTGTACTGAGGAAGAGGTTCTTCATAATAGGGGGAGAGATTATTGGTTCTGAGTTCCAAAATATTTTATATATGCTCTATGGGAAGATCTGAAGATTGAAGACAATATTTGGAAAACGTATTTATCTACAACTTTATATAAGGGAGAGAAGAATTAGTTCTCTGCTAAAGCCGAAGGTTTATAGAAAATGCAGAACATATAAGATAGTATTATTTACAAGTCCATAACTAAATGTTGGAAGCTTAGGGAAGATCTATTTTTGGAGTTAGTTGATTTATCCTCCAAACTGTTACTTCTCCGTTATTATTTGAGCGTTAGGTGTAAAAGTCAAATTGGGGGAGATTGTTGAGCAAGATTAAAGTTGTATGCATAAATCAACAATGTTGGTTTGGAATAACTCATCATAGAACAAAGGACTTGCAAATAATCTATGTTCCACTGAGATCAGTAAGATTGAAGATAGGTATCGACACATATGGTTCTTAGAATTTTAGTGAAGAAGTCGTCAACAGAAGTCCGGGTGTAGTTCATTAATATGTTCAAGCAACAGAGGAATAAGATTGAAGATATTCGAAGCAGTTCTTAGGATTAGTATGAGACATCAAGGAATCTTAGTGAAGTTGGTTATATATGGTAGAAGACTGAACAATATTTGAAAAGACTATAGTACGAAGACATTAGAGGGAAATTATTCATCTGTGAACCAGACCATTACACTAGGCGTCAGTGATACGTGATGGGAAACCAAGTACTATCATTAGAAGAACTTTAAGTAAGGATTTTTTATCTAAATATGAAGGATATATGCTTTATATGAAGGCTCGGAGAGAAGCCGTGAAGATGGAAAAGTTAAAGGGTTAAAAGTGCTCTACAAAAACTAAGGTGAAAGTGATCACTACCTTATAGTAGGAGTCACCAAAGCTACTCTTTTACCCTAGTAGGATCCACTACCTTATCATATGGCACAAAAAACTAAGTACTTCAAGTTTTATTGAGCTAGTATGAGGCACAGGGAACAAATGAGATCAAAAAAGGTAAGTCAGAAGTGCCACCTTGTTCACTATAGGCATCACTACCTTCTTTATTGGCCCCTTAGAGGTGCCACAAACTCCAGAAAACTAGATAAAAGTAGTCCAATGCCTTTGATGTATGTGGTCCCTATAGGGATGTAGGAGAGGGTGGTGGCTCATACAGGGTACAATATAGAGTTTTAACTTAGTTTCTGAGTGGACCAAGCTGTAGGTGGCACTACAGGGTACCATAGGAAGGAGTGGTGCCTAGAGGGTGCATAGGGACTCCTTTATCTAGTTTTGGAGTTTGTGGCACCTCTAAGGGGCCAATAAAGAAGGTAGTGATGCCTATAGTGAACAAGGTGCATTTCTGACTTACCTTTTTGATCTCATTTGTTCCCTGTGCCTCATACTAGCTCAATAAAACTTCGAAGTACTTAGTTTTTGAGCCATATGATAAGGTAGTGGATCCTACTAGGTAAAAGAGTAGCTTTGGTGACTCCTACTATAAGGTAGTGATCACTTTCACTTAGTTTTTGTAGAGCACTTTAACCCTTTAACTTTTCCATCTTCACGGCTTCTCTCCGAGCCTTCATATAAAGCATATATCCTTCATATTTAGATAAAAATCCTTACTTAAAGTTCTTCTAATGATAGTACTTGGTTTCCCATCACGTATCACTGACGCCTAGTGTAATGGTCTGGTTCACAGATGAATAATTTCCCTCTAATGTCTTTCGTACTATAGTCTTTTCAAAATATTGTTCAGTCTTCTACCATATATAACCAACTTCACTAAGATTCCTTGATGTCTTCATACTAATCCTAAGAACTGCTTCGAATATCTTCAATCTTATTCCTCTAGTTGCTTGAACATATTAATGAACTACACCCGGACTTCTGTTGACGAATTCTTCACTACAATTCTAAGAACCATATGTGTCGATACCTAATCTTCAATCCTTACTGATCTCAGTGGAACATAGATTATTTGCAAGTCCTTTGTTCTATGATGAGTTATCCAAACCAACATTGTTGATTTATGCATACAACTTTAATCTTGCTCAACAATCTCCCCCAATTTGACTTTTACACCTAACAGCTCAAATAATAACGGAGAAGTAACAGTTTAGAGGATAAATCAACTAACTCCAAAAATAGATCTTCCCCTAAGCTTCCAACATTTAGTTATGGACTTGTAAATAATACTATCTTATATGTTCTGCATTTTCTATAAACCTTCGGCTTTAGCAGAGAACTAATTCTTCTCTCCCTTATATAAAGTTGTAGATAAATACAGTTTTCCAAATATTGTCTTCAATCTTCAGATCTTCCCATAGAGCATATATAAAATATTTTGGAACTCAGAACCAATAATCTCTCCCCCTAATATGAAGAACCTCTTCCTTAGTACAATAAAGGTGAAAACTCTTCCTCCTTAGAATATGGAAAACTATTTTTCAGTATAATCTCTAAAATATCTCTATAATCTCTCCCCCTTAGTTGAGTAATTTTTTAAAATGTATCAGAATAGGGAATAGGACCGCACAACCAAGTGAAGAAATTATAAAGTATAACCCTTTTCCTCACCTTGAAACTGCATGTTTTCTGTTTAGTGATCTCACAATATATTTCACTCCACTCTCACACTCAATTGTTTTTCACTCAGTCTCACTGTGTGTCACTCACTTAGAGCTCCAAACATCTAAGGGGGTGTTTGGTTGATGGTTAATGTGCCCGTTTAATGGGAATCGGAACCTTAAACCCAAGTGATAGTGTTTGGATTACCAATTTAGTGGCGGGGAATGGGAACTCCATTCCCTCTTGGTGGGTAAATCAAACCCACCATACCCCTTGGGTTTCCATTTCATTCCCATTCCCATTAACCCCCATTCCCATCCCCTCAATTCCCATTCCCGATTCCCATTCCCATCGTGCATCCAAACGCCTCCTAAGTGCCTGCAAGAAAATCCTTTTTACAGAAAAGTTGCCTTTCACCTTCAAGGATGAAAACTCTCAGTCAAGAGATTCAAAAATGTTCCTTCTGAGAGCAGAAATTAGAAATATTTTAAGTGGTAGAATTCCTAATATCCCTCAATATCTGAGTCCTTATTTACAAGTTATAATTTTGACTAAAGTTAAAATCGTTGCCATATTTGAATTCTGGGAATATAATCAATGATCAGTGATATGCCATTAGGGATCAAAAATATTTTATAAAGTATGTGAAGACTTATCAGATTCGATGAACCACTAAGGTACAGAATCATAACTAATCCAAAGATCAAAGTATAAGACTTTGAGGGCCAGGATCTAAGGATTAATATCCAGTTATTGTTAGTGACCTTGATATGGTTTAACAACAATTGCTTCATTAAAAACTTCCTAGTGTGTGAATCTCACATGTACATAGGAAATATTTAGATCAAAGGGTAGTGACTCTCATTCATATGTCCTGGCTGATAGACGAATTTCAATAGATAACATTCTGTTGGTTAAATGCACCTAGTAACAGTTTATGTGCCTTTTCAGATCTATATCCTTTCGAGAGAATACAGATGGGCTTACAGATATCTCAAGGTTTAGATACTCCACTACTTTGTAAGAGATAGAACTGTAGGGTTGACCACTCCTTCCTTATGTGGTGCTTCTTGGCACTATCTCTCTCATTCTCAACACAACTCCAAAATCAAATGGTTAATTTCTCTGACCACCAAGTTGATATCTCAAGAAAAATTATATGTATTAGAACAAAATATGGTGAATATATCAGAGCAAAGTAAAGGATGCTATTTGGGAAGTGTTTGGTTCAATGACTTGGATAAGAACCTATAGGGTTTGACAGGCTCAAAGTCAGTTCCTAAAACTATCGAGGGTTGAAGATCACAAATTTCCAAAGTACAATATCAGAGAATTTAGAGATCAACATCAGAGTGATTCATGAGCTTATCATCTTAAGATAAAAGAAGTTTACCTTTACTTACCTCTATAAGTATTCATGAAGGATGTCTCAGATGATTATGCCTTCTCTTCCCTTTAACATTTCTGTCTATTCAGATCTCATTAGATTAGAACATTTCATCTTGTTATAAGTCCGATACATAGAGAGGGTAATAACTATTCTAAACTAGGATGATGGAAATAAGGCAATCTGAGTTAAGATCACATGATCAAATATATATGACAAGTGCACCAATATTGATTAGTCACATCAAGACTGAACCAATTATGTAACACTCCTGAAATAAAAATATTACAACTATTACTCGAGTGTAGGGGTTCGCTCGTGAAACTCAGTTACTTTAAACAGTTGTTTGTCCTAAACCGTAAATTCGATTAAAGCGATCTATATATAAAAAAGAAGCATAAAACATAGCCTATATAAATATGGAAGTGGTGAGTGTATGGCAGTGGTGACTTCATAGAAGTAGGTTCTTAAGTCCAAAAGTTATGCACAAAAATAGTTTCAAGAAAATCAGGGAATACGACGGCTACACGTTAACGATTCCCAACCAAGGGGGATAGATTATAGAAGATTAAGATATTTTACAGAAAAATAGTTTTTCTTATACTTTGGAGGAGAGTTTTCACCTTTATTGTACTAGGGGGAGGTTCTTCATCTTAGGGGAGAGATAAATGCTTTTGAGTTCCAATTTTTTTTTCTATATGCTCTATGAGAAGATCTGAAGATTGAAGACAGAATTTGGAAAGACGTGTCTATCTGCAATATTATTTAAAGGAGAGAAGAACCAGTTCTCTGCTGAAGCTGAAAATTTAGAGAAGATGCAGAAGGTATAAGATATAATTATTTACAAGTCCAGAGCTGAATCTTGAAAGCTTAGTGAAGATCTATTTTTCAAGTTAGTTGAGTTATCCTCCAAATTGTTGCTTCTCCATTATTACTCAGTCAAATGTAACTTTTAATATGATCAAAGTACATTAACCCTCATATAGAAATATGAGGATTTCAAGTCTAAGGACCATTACATCGTTATTATTGTGAGAATTACTTATGACACAACAGACATATAGAATCTCATATTGGGTTTATCTAACATCATGTACGTTTACATCCGCTTGTATTTTTGACTTTAGTATTACTATACATATGATCAATGAGATGTCATCATCGCTCAACCAATACACTAGTTTTAATGTACTTATGCGGCAGTTTTTTCTGGTAAGTTTAACAGTTTTCTGCTGCTATTTTTAACAGATTTTTACATGCTCAGACTACATTTTTCTATTTTTTCAGTAGGTTTTATATGTATCTATGCAACAGTTTTTCAGTAGTTTTTAACGGCTTTATGATGTTGTTTTTTCAGCATATTTTTACATGTTCATGCTGCAAAATTTCTGTTTTTAGCAGATTTTACAAGTGTTTTTGTAGTTTTTAAATGCGTCCATGCTGCAGTTTTTCAAGTTGTATGTGCATATTTTTTTTCTATTTTTCTTCGGGTAAAATTCCAAAATTTGAAGGAATATTTGAAGGAACAAAGACCCTCACCATTTTTATTAATGCACATCACAAGACCTAAACTTTAATGAGAAAATTTATAAAAAAAGAGATATGGTAAGGCCTAGCGTCACAAGATTTGTTCGTTCATTTCTTTCAATAAAGAGCATGAGATTTGTTAGTTCATTTCTTTCAATACAGAGAGGCTTGATAGCCACACAAGTTAGAACAAATATGATCATGGATAACTTAATAGGACACTGACCATATTTGAAAATTTGTAGTTTAGTGATTTTGAATTTTGTGGTCTGACTAAATTAATGTACTATCTTCCATAGCTGGAAAATCTAGATTGATAAATCTTGTTAAAAGGATAAGGGCAATAAAAGTTTTTTTTGTTAGGAAGAGCTAATTAAAGTTATATCATCATTCTAAGCCAACTTACAAAAAATATTATGACATCATCATAGTACATTCAATTCTATTTAAGACAATACAACAATGTCAACCCATCTATTATGTTAGTGCAACAGATGCAATTATTTGTGTCCTATGTACATATGACTTATGAGTATTTAAGGGAATTGAAGAGAGATCTCTGTGTACACTTTAATAATTATATGATGAAGTGTTTCGGAATTTTCCATGATGAAGTCGTGTTTTATGTAATTTTATTATCATTTATAGACATGAACCTATGCAATTATTTTCTTTTATTTATTTTTAAATCTGACCTAAGAATTAGATTGTGGTGTAAGGTATTTATCATATGTAGAATAAAAACAAATTATACTCTTAGTACCATTTGCACTTCTATTAATAATATATACAAAGTGAACTAGCCTAAGTTATAATATTAGTATCATTTGCACTTCTATTAATAATATATGATGTTCAAGTTTAAGAGGAATTAAAGTTATATCATCATCCTATAGAACTTACAAAAAATATTATGAAATCATCACAGTACATTCACTTCTATTTAAGACAATACAACAACTCAACCCATGTATTATGTTAGCCCAAGAGATTCAAATTATTTGTGTCCTATGTACATATGGCTTATGAGTACTTAACGGAATTGAAGAGATATCTCTGTGTATAGTTTCATAATTATATGATGAAGTGTTTCAAAATTTTCCATGAAGGAGTCATGTTTTATGTAATTATGTTATCATTTATAGACATGAACCTAAGAAATATTTTTCTTTTATTTTTTGTTAAATCTGACCTAAGAACTAGATTGAGGTGTAAAATATATATCATATGGAGAATAAAAGCAAGTTATACTATTAGTACCATTTGCACTTCTATTAATAATATATACAAAGTGAACTAGCATAAGTTATAATATTGGTATTATTTGCACTTCTACTAATAACATATGATGTTCAAGTGTACAAAGTGACCTTGCCTCTAATATATGTTAACTGGGGTGGGTTGCTTGATCAAGGAAATTTTTTTAATCAGGTACTAAGATAATTCTAAAGTCTGTACGCTAGCTTGAATCCGTAAAAGAATCGGTCAAGACCTTTGGAACCCAAATTGAGATATGCTCAATTTTTATATAGATGGCCAAATACCTCCTATGAGAACACTCTTATTTTTAAGACTCATTTAATAGATAATTTCTTTGGAGAACTGAAGTGACAATGAAAATTCTAAGAGGCTGAAACAATGAAAACCTCTTTTACAGAGATTTCGGCTATACATTTTGGTGGCAGCAACCAAATATATAAATAGTGTTTAAGAGCTTTTGCTATTTTAATCATTATAAAGTATGTTATATTTGTACTCCAAACATTAATGATGAAGAGTATCTACAAAGACCGTAAACTTATAAAAAAATTAAGAGAACCGTTTTTTTGTGAATATTCATAATGGCACAATTCTATCGGGTTCTCCTAGGAATAATGGAATATGACATCCAAGGAATATTGTGAGTTAGATAATGAGTACAAGAAATTGGGCTTGAGGTTAAGTTGCTATGTCTTACTGATACTTGTTAAAAAGTAATGGATTTGAACCCATTTGGTAGCCACAAACTATTACCAGGTGAGATATGGAGCAAATTTCTTTCTTTCACATGGAAAAAATAACTATTGTAACTGACATCACTTCTCACTAAGGTCGATGATTATGAAAACTTTTGCCAATAGTGTTATGTTAGCTGTGGGAAAACAAAGAGTATCTTGAGAAATGTCAAATGTGATGTAATTTAGAGCTTCATTTTTTAAAAGCTACATCCTTTAGTTAAGAAAGTAATTTTCTTTTTGGTACACCTAAATTTGGATGACATAATCATAATAAAAGTGATAAATTATTACAATAGTTAGAATATGAACTATTTATTATTTTTACATAATTTTTATGTATTATAACTCTAAGCTTAATATGAGAGAAAAAATTGAAAAATTTAAGAATGTAGAATTGGTGCATTACACCAGTTATAAGCAAGTATCAATAAATATGTTTAATTTAGAAATTTGACAACTATTTGGTTACACGTTCAAGAAATAAAAGAGGATAATAGACTATTATTTTGACTCACACAAACCTGATGCATAACACATATAATTGTGTTTGGTATACAAATGCCTACCAATAATGTGTAGAATATTGGTTACAAATGATTCACCAATGTGTGCGTGTAAAGAGGGTTAGGGATATTAAATATCTAAAGATCATTACAGTAGTCTTCATGCGATTATATGCATTAACTAGACACAAAAGACAAAACATATATAGTAATCTGTAAGAGACAAAATAGTAGAGCAATATATATGAATTATTTTACCCAATCATTAATAGGTTCATTATTTGTAGAATTGTCTTTGGAGGAAGATATGGTTACTCGTCAGTGTGAGAGTCTTGATAGCCACACAAGCTAGAACAATTATGATCATGGATATCTGATTACTACACTTGACCATATTTTAAAATTTGTAGTTTAGTGACTTTTGAATTTTTTGGTCCTACTAAATCAATGTACTATCATCCATAGCTCAAAATCAAGATTGATAAATTTCTTTAAAAGGATAAGGAAAAATAAAGTTATATTATCATCCTATAGCCACCTTGCTTACAAAAAAAATATGGAATTATCACTTTTATATATTGAAGACAGTACAACAACTCAACCCAGTGCAGCAGATTAAGAACATTTGTGTCCTATGTACATATGATTTGGTAAGTACATAAGGGAATTAAAGAGATATCAATGTGTGTAGTTTCATAAATATACAATGAAGTGTTTAGTACTGTTCAATGAATGAATCTTGTTTTATGTAATTCTATTATCGTTTACAGACATGACCAAAGTATTATTATTATTATTATTATTATTTTTTAAATCTGACCTAAGAATTAGATTGAGATGTAAGGTATTTATTTTATCAAGAATAAATGCTAGCGAATATATGAAGTTATACTATTGGTATCATTTGCACTTCTATTAAAAATATAGACAAAGTGACCTCGCCGAATTTATAATAATGGTAGCTTTTGCATTTCTATTGATAATATATGGTGTTCTTATATATGTTAACTGAAGTGCAATAAAATATATAAAAAACATTGTTGTAAAAATTATCAACTCCGCCTAGGGACTCATTTTGGACCCCTCGACCAACCCAAGTTCCGAGTACTCGGGTAGAAAATTGATTATACTAAAACTCGGTCAAAACTCGGTTCAACTCCGAGTAATTGAAGTCAAGACTCTTAAGCTGGCTGAATGCTTGAAATATTAATCATTGCTTCTTCTGTAATCTATACACTCTTTACTTTACTCGTTATTTTCTTCTTTAATCTCTTTTTTTTAGAAATTAAAAATCAAATATTTAATATCTTGATTCATGATTGAAGCCCTCACAAAATCAAAGATTCAATATTTTAATTGGAATTTGAAAATATATAAGTCAATATCTCCTCGTAATGTATATTAACTACTTATGAATTCCTTAGTTGGTACTAGTGTTGCATTTTTAACTTTGAATCTTGATGTTTATGACTGTATTTGTATTGGACCCTTTAAAATATGATTTAGGTTTTTGTTATATGTGTTATTTGTTGCTCTTATTCTATTTTTTTTGTTTGTGATATACTATATATAATGGAAACACTTAAAAATATTAGTTCACCGGTCGCAACAAATTAAGAGTATATAAAAACTATAGATGCAACAAATTCTAGTGGCAAGGTTACTGATGTTGTCGCGAAATGGAACAATGGTCCCTGATAAAATAAATAAAGGAAGGTGTAATTTGTGTGGCAGTGAATTTTATAAAGGTATTAATCTATTGAAACAACATATTGCTGGTATTAGAGAAAATATGGAATCTTGCAATGAAAATACACTTTTGGACTCATATATACAAGACAACTTTACATGTGACCAAAAGAAAAAAGAGAATATAAAGAAACATATTCAAGAATTCAGAGATGAAGTCATAGGATATGATGTAGAGATAATTGATGTGGAAGCTATTGCAAAAACCCACATTCACTCGAACCTTTGGATGAATCGGACCTTTGGATGAATATACAAGACTAATAGGGCCTAAAGATTCGACTATTGCATTGCATAAAGTGAAGAGATAACATAATATTAATGATGCAATGTTCAAGGAAAGAACCGGTGTACTTAGCTCGTTGGGTGTAAAAATCTCGTGTACCATTTAATACCACTAATAATTATGGATTTCCTAAATTTGCAGAGGGTGTTGGTAGATTTGGCCCGCGATACATGTCACCTAGTAAATATCAGTTAAGGAAGGCCTTATAAAATAATATGAACATGAAGTGTGAATTGTAAACTTCGCACTAGCTTTATATTATCTATTGAAAGTTCAAGTTAATTACACACATGAAGATATATATTTGAATATGTGGATAAGTCTATCAATGAAATTGGAGCAAAAAACACTATTCAAGTAGTTAAGCACAACGATACAAATAACATGTCTACTGCAAAACTATTAAAGGAAAAAAAAACCTATCATATTTTGGATATCTTGTACAAATCATACTTTGAATCTTATTCTCGAACGAATATGTATTTATCACTATACTTTTAGACTATTCCACGTTTTATGAGCAAATTTTGCTGCAACATTTTAAATTGTTTCAGCTTATGACATATATTAGTTTTTTACATTTTTTGCGTACACTATTAAGCAGATTTAATGCAGTTTCTGGTACAATTTTTCAACAGTTTTGTACATGTTTTTGCTGCAGTTTTTTAGATTTTTCAGCAGATTTTAAATGTATTTATACGACAGTTTTTAGTTGATTTTAACTGTTTTTAGCTACTATTTTTAACAAATTTTTACATGTTTATCCTGCAATTTTCTGTTATTTTAGCAGGATTTAAATGTATTTATACAGCAATTTTTCGGTAGATTTTAACAGCTTTCTCTTGCTGTTTTCAGCATATTTTTACATGTTCATGCTCTAAATATTAATTTTTAGCATATATTACAGATATTACATGAACATATATTTTTTTCTCTTATTCTTCGGGTGGAACTCAAAATTTCAAGGAATAATTGAAGGAACAAATGCACTCACCATTTTTATTTATGCAGATCACAAGACGTAACCTTTAATGAGAAAATGTACCTTTACCGTATTTTTTTGAAATTTTTATTAGTTGCTTGCTAGACTAATTACGGATATGAAATACCATATTTACAAATTATGGCACTGAGCATAGCATTTTTAACTTCAAGCTCATCAATATGTCACTACAAGAAAAAAGTCCATACACATCGCTTTTTGGCTGAAGTCTATGCTGTTTCCCAACCGATGTTGATGTCGGTGATGTCTATTCTAGACATCGGTGAATACCCGATGTCTATACTCGATTAGACATCGATTTTAGTTAAAAATAGATGTCTATGTGTTGATTATTTACATAAAATGCTATAAATAAATTATTTAATAACTAAATTACACCTAATTAAACATGTTAAACATATCATGAGCTATGTTTTTTTATCACAAAACATCGATTTTAGTGAAAAACACTGATGTCTATGTGATGATTTTTTACCAAAAATGCTATAACAAAATTATTTAATAACTTAATTTCACCTATTAAAATATATTAAACATATATTGAGCTATGTTTTTTGTCACAAAACATCGATAATTTTGACAAAGGTGATGTAAAATGACATATTAAACATCTGTTTCTTTAATGAAAGGTGATGTCTAATTCAGCCTATAGACATCAGTGTTTTCTAGAATGAAGTGATGTCTATGTATCATTTAGACTTGAACATCAGTTAACATCAATTGTTTGTTTGAAACTGATGTACATTGTGTTTTTTGACATCAATTTTGTTTGGTTAAAAGTGATGTTTATAATGTTACTTGACATCAGGTTTTTCTTAAACCAAATGATTTCTATGTTTCATTTAGACTTGAACCTGGATTTCTTTGACATCAGTTTTTTACCTTAAAGTGATGTACATTATCTTTTTTGACATCAGCTTTTCTTAATTGAAAGTGATGTGTAAGAAATTTATAGACCAAATTGTGTAAAGTTTTACATCACTAATTGTGTAATTTATATTCTCTTGAAACCATCTGAAGACATTCAGTCTAATGAAAATTGTAAGATAGTTTTCTCACTATCCTGTTTTGAACACTCTTCAAAATATGAGACACAAATCCTCTCTACACAAGACAGCAAGGGCCCATATAAGTTCCCATTATTTAGATATCTCAACAACTGTAGATGACAAGATGAGCAAGCCGCTTTATCCCAAGCAAGCAAGTATGATCCCCCACTTACTGGACATATGCCATGTGCACGATAAAATCAACCACACGGGTGCTGCATTAACCACCCAAAAAGACATATATAAAAGAATTTAACAGTCAACTTTGCTCATAAGAGAAACAACTGAACTGCAAATCACAATTAGATGAGAATGGTTGTTTTTCTGTATCCCCATTCATTGTCATACCACGAAACAAGCTTGACAAAGTTATCATTTAGAGCAATTCCTGCTTTGGCATCAAAGATGCTTGACCTGAAAAATTTAAGTTCGACCACAAGTAAAGATGGATGCTGTATTTTATATTCATTTCATAATCAATCAAACATCTTGCTGAGAGCCTGCTTAAATATGAACTAGCTTAATATATTATGAAGTTACATGGTTCCAAAGGTAACTTGTAGTAAGGTAGTTCAAAGAGCAATTGAGTAAATAACTTCCCTGGTTTCACAATACAGCCCATGCTTAAAAGGTTTGGTCTCACAAATCAAATATATAGTGCCGAGCCACAAAAATGAAATAAATGAAAGAAAAGACAACCCGCAAGCTCACTTTCTATCACCCACAAAGTCTCATTTTCCGTGCTGATTGAATTAAGTATATATACTGGTGAATCATACCACATGTCCTATAGTTCTTAGAGAGAAATTCAGCCGCTGTGGAATTGTGCCTAGTACAAACTCCTGAAATAATCATCAGATATTAATAACATGTAAAGCAAAGACCAGAGCAATAATACTGGCCAAAACAAAGAGTATCAGTACCACATTTGTCCAATTGAACTAAAAACTTAACATTTATATACTCTTCAACCAGAGACTGGATGACAGAACTTGCATGATGGTAAGTCTGTAGATAAGTATATCAATGCCAATAACATAGAGCATCAGTACCGCGTATGTGGAGTGATTGGTCAAAGCAATAAAATAATAACACAAGTTAAAACATAAATAGAGAAATGGCACCACCAGGCAAGATACAAGTCTTTTCTAGATGCATTGACCAAGGATATTTTGAGTATATCTCGAAGGTGTGATAACTCAGTTGAAGTAAGTAAAATAAAATTCAAACCCTGCAATACAAATTAAAAATGCCAAACTATGTCACTAAGACATTAACCCCGAAACCTTCTAATATACACCATTACATTTATTTATATTTGGGTAGAGGGGAGGTAACTTCACACGGAATATTATCAAAGTACTCTGGTGTTTGGTTTGCCTGATTGTTACCATAACTTTATTTTATTTAAAACCATATACACCATAGCTAATGAAACTGGAGCACTGGACTAAAAAGTTATAACATATAAATGTATATATTACACCGAATAACTATGACAATTTATAGATTTTTCATTTCACAACTTGAACCATTATAGATGCAAAATCCAGGTCAGATTCACCCTCGAGTATTGTGGACAGTTCACGGTAAACTCTTTCAGCATCCAGAAGTACACAAAGTCGGCGCATTATTAAAGCACCGCGTCTAGAAATAAAAAAAATCAATGATCCCAAAATAGTGGTACTTACACAAAGGATATCAGCTACTTGCGTACTAACTAGGATAAACTATTCCCCAGTACAAAACACTTTTCCCACAAAAAATACTCATGCCAATACATAAAAACATACATGAAAAGAACTGATATGTACGGCTAACAAAAATATTGTGAGCATTATATCATTTAACCCATACCTTGAACCAAAGACAACAACAGGTTTCTCACCAAATAAAAGGGTCTTCTCATCCTTAACTTTGAGTTCATGATGCTTCCAGGAATCATGGACACTGTCATACTTGAACATATATGTCTATGACAAATAATAAACAGCAAACAATAATCAGTTTCACTTTCGCAAAAGCAAACAAGGAAGATCAATCTTAGTTGTTAACTTGCAAAACTAACATCAACTTGTAAGCATACACAGTCAATTTCCAATTGACTGAGATTTGACCAGAACACAATCGTTAAAATTAATGTCTATTATAATCATTCAATCTTGCATTCAAGTTCCGATCCAGCCTTATAACAACGATAACCGTGTATAAGTAACTTGCAAGTTAAAGATAATTTTAACAGTTAGAGTAAACTTGTGTTCAAAGACTTTCAAGTGACAAGGCAATTTATTAGTTTCTACTAAAGTTCCATTATGCAGTTTTATAAGTAAAAATGAAAATCATCCACTCTAGAACATATAAAAACTTACAATAACTATATAGTAACACTGTCATGAGCCTCTCGTACCCGGGCATAGCGCGCATACAAACAACTTAATTTCGATAACTTGTCTATAAAATAAAGGAGATAAATCTATAACAAGCACCAAGCACCAAATCAAAATATTTAAAACCTAATTATATCCGTAATAAAATAATAGATCAGCATTATAACGAGCAAAATTAGATAAACAACACTAAATCAAATGACAAATCACAACTAAAGCAAAAAAATGAGTATTAAAGTTAAAAAATACAATGTAATCAATAGAGATGAAAAGATCGTTAACTTTACACAATTTACAAAAATAAAAAAAACCAAACAAAAATACAAATGAACAACCAAAAACACCCAAATTACCTAAAGCTTTAAATCTTTTTCTCAGATTAGGTCCTGTATACAACAAGAAGAAAAGTATTAGCGACAAGTTTAGACACTAAATTAATAAAAAAATAAGGGTTTCGAATTAGAAAAAAATCCCAATTTACAAAATTAGGGTTTTGAATTGAAAAATCCTCAACTTTTAAAACCGGTCTTCATGCAGAGAAGACCAGTTCGATTCAAATAGATACAACACTTACCGAAGTAGAGAGGTTAACTGAAAGAGGCTTAACGGATAGATTGAGAGCGAAGAGAGGTTTAGAGAGAGAGGTTCGAGAGAGAGAGGTTCGAGAGATTGTGATGGTGAGATGATGTCCGGAGTTCAGAGAGATTGTGAGGGGAGAGAGGTTCGATCGAGAGAGAGAGGTTCGAGAGAGAGAGGTTTGATTTTGTGTCTGAAGATTGATTTGGGGGAACCAAAATTTGGTTAAGGGGGGAGAATTTTGGGATTATGGGGGAATTTAAAATTAAAACTGAATGAAAATTTGACTAAGGGGGGAAAGAAAAGGTGGGCGCGAAATTATTTTTTTTGGTGAATTTTAGACATCGGTTTAATTATAACCGATGTCTACAAAGAACAAAGACATCACAAAAACACGGGGTGATATCAATACTTCTTTTAACATCAGTGGCAAAGTTAACCGATGTCTAATGTGTGATGTCTATTGACATTATTCTTGTAGTGTGTGAAAGAAATTGGAGCCCTTTTTAAGGGGGTAAGTAATCATTTATATAAGTTTTACTTGTGCAATAATCATTATTGATTATTAATGTTGTAAATTTTATACTCTTATAATATTACACTTGATCTTTTTTGTAGGGCCATATAAAAAAAGGGAATAGATTGGATGCTCAGAGATTGAATAATATGGCCTACGTAAAATTTCATACAAAACTTGCAAATAAGAAATCAAGTACACCTCAAGGATGGATTTTGAAAGGCGAGGATGATGAAGAGCTATGATGATTTAACAATAACATTAGAAGATGATAGTTTAGTGCCACAGGTAGTAAAAGGACATTAGATAATTGCATAAAGAAGATTTTGAGTCTATAGCTAAAGACGATGATGATGTTTTCATTGAAGAAGAGAATATTAATTTGATGAATGGTAAATTGGAAGTATGGAAGCACCAGTGGTCACTCGTCAACATTTTCTTCTTTTTTTGTAATGTATGATCACTGGTCAATGAACAGTGATTACAGATTAAAAAAATATGACCAAATGTTAGAACTTATTTTTGATTAAACTATAGAAAATTATCAAGCAAATGATTTATTTAACTTTAATATGGCTAGTAATATAACAAAAAATGATATTTTTTACATAAATTTCAACTTTTAGCACATTTATAATAAAATTTAAAGGAAATATATTTAATATATAAAAAATAATTTCAAAAATCATATACGAGTTGCAACCCGAGTACTCATTCCGAATTGTCCCGAGTTCCGCTTTTTACAATCTTGATAAAAAATGTTAAAGAGCTTTTGTTAGTTTAACCGTAGTAAGGTATATTGTATTTGTACTATAAATAATAATGATCACAAGTATCTACATAGACAGTTAATTTATAACAATATAATTTTGGATAAAAGATGAAGAAAAGGAATTTTATCTGCTTCTTCTTGAAATAAATAATGGAATAGGACATCCAAGGAATTTTATTCGGTAGATAATGATTAACAAAAATTAGGTTTCAAATTACATTACCATGTCTTAATTTTACATGTTAAAGAGTAATGAATTTGAACATATTTCCTAGAGACAAACTATTACTGAGTGAGATACATGTCAAATTTTTTTCTTCCACAAAGGAGATATACGATTGTAACTGCAATAACTTCTTACAGAGTTCGATGATTATGCAAACTTCTTCCAAGAGTATTATGTTAGTCGATGGAAAATGAAACGTACTTTGAGAAATGAAAATAGTTAAGAGTTGGTCATGAAAGTAGTCCATTTTATTTTGGGTCGTGCTTGCTACTTGGTACATTGGAGAGTATAAATCATTAGCTATAAAAATCAAAATAGCAAGAAGTTTGTGATGAGAAGGCACCAAAGTATAGAAAAATTCGCTAATAATTCCGAATTCATATTAAGTGTACACATGAGAGGTTACTACTTATATACATGTTTCAATTAGTGGTAAATGAATACTTAATTGGAGATGTTGATGATTGTGGTGTTTAACTACTAGTGAACATAAACAATGAAGAAAGAATGCTTTGATGTAGAGAAAATAAAGATATTTTAAAGTTTCACTTAGAAAACTAAAGGTCTTGGCTATAATCTCAAGACCTTTACACAAAGAGTGTGCGTCGCAAGACTTTTACTTAACATCTTACGGCTTTCACAAGGGGAAACTCAAGGCCTTTATCCATATCTCAAGGACTTGAAATCTGAATGGAAACATAATTTTGACGGCTTTTAGTTGGGCTTGTAACACTTGCATACACCTTATAAATCACTTATAATAGCCCATTTAGATATATACATAACTATGAGGGTTTTATCATATTTTGTGTATACAAGAGATAGCGAAGCTTGATGAGAGATTTTAGTAAGGATTGAACGGATTCTATCCAAATCTCAGAAGATTCTTCAAGTTGTATTTTATTTACTCTAAATATTTGCAACTTCAAACGCCTTCTCAAACATAACCCCAACTTTAAATTGTAGACTTTTACCCATATTTCTGTAGTATTCAAAGTTAAAGTCGCGATATTCTTATCTTGTTGGAGTCTCTCATTTATTAAATGGATGTTGTCAAACGTCGATGGAGACTATCGATATTAATGCGACTTCAAGCTTGATGTTAATGGAGATCATTCGATAGTTCTCTGAATGTTTAATTGACAGTGGAATTGAAATAAATATCAATGTACCAGTTAACGTCCACTTCCCTATGAACCATAACATTTCTGGGCCGCCAGAGTGCTGCCATCACGTTCGTTACAACTTCAGAATCCGTGAGCCTTTGAAAAATAAGCCTGCCAACCAAACACGATCGCGGATCTACTTAGTCATGTAGTTCCATCTGTTTACCAAATACCACACCCTTCTCCCCTCTTCCCTAGATGTGGAACTCATTCCACCGCCCACTCAATTCATTGATGCTTGGATTGTCATATGACATGACTAGGAAATGACAGACTAGATTCGTGAACTTGAACCTCTCAAATAACCAAAAATGTCCATAGACAAGACATCATGAGTTTGAATTTGTAGTGACATATAATATGATATTATTTCAATAAATTTGAGACTTTTCTGATTTAATTGGTGTAGGGTTTTAAAATTTTAAAATATGAAACCAAAAAGTGATTTGACCTGAATAAGGAATCTCATTTTTGTCTAAAAATAATTTTATTTTTTGCAAAATGTCAAATGTGACTATGTACATGTAATTTAGTGTTTCATTTTTTTAAATTGCCAATTCGATATAAAATCATCAATGATTTAAAGTATAAACATTAATACCTTGAGTATTTTTATTTAAAATATATCCAATTCATATGTAGATATTTTTGTATTATTAAAAACAAAATGTACAAATTACATCTTCTAGTTATGAAAATAATCTTCTCTTTGGTAAGGCTAAATATTTAAATTATATCATCACAATAAAAGTGATAAATTATTGCAATAGTTAGAATACGAACTATTTATTATTTTTACATAATTTTTATCTATTATAACCATAAGCTTAATATGAGATATGAAATTAAAAATTTTAGAATGAAGAATCCGTGCATTACACAGCTAAGAAAGTATCAATAAATATTTATAATTTAGGAATTTGATAACTTTTTGATTACATGTTCAAGAAATAAAAAAGGACCGTGGACAATTTACATTCCTTACACTGAATGTATTTGATTTCACTGAGAGACACATTTTGACTAACACAAACATGGTGCCCAACACACATGTAATTGTGTCTCCTATAGAGAGGCCTACCATTGATGTGTAGAATATTGGTTACAGAAAATTTTAATGAATGCAAAAGAAACTCCAACTTTGATAAGAAAATCTGAGAACCAAGTAACGACATAAGATGAACGTAAGCTTCTTCTAGGTTTCCAACACCATATGCCAATTGAAACAAAGGGTTAAATAACTGTGACATGCCGTGTCCTAAGTTCCCCGTCTGTTGAATAATGGGAAAACCCTCATTGAAAGGAACTTCTTGGATCCATAGTTGTCTGCTTACGATGTAAAACACTCCGTCTGGGACACCCATAATATTCAGGTGAGTCATCAGAGTTAAAAACCTATCATCCCAATTGACTAAATCAAAGAAACAGGAGAAATCTACTTCATGGAGGACCAATAAAAATGTTTGAGGGCACATTTCAGTTTGCAGGATTTCAATAACATTTATCATACTATTGAAATCGAGACCACTAATGATAGCACTCAAAAGACAAACAGGTAGCAAGTGAAAAATAGCCATTTTCTTTTGAGGTTACTTGTGTGCTTCAAAGAGAGGTAGTGTCTCTCAATAAACAAAATTAGGGTTTGAGTGGTGGTCCTAATGTGTGTGTTTCTAAATTTTTTAATTCCAGTATATATAAGATCATACTTAAATTCTATCTATATAAATTCAAAGAATAAAATCACATATTTATGAAGATCACTTAAATTTCTATAAATTTAAAGAATCTTATATTGTACAATTTATTATTATTTAGATATTTTCCATATTAATGGTTGTTGAAATCTTAATTCACTACACAATATAAGATTTTAGGAAATTATCAAAATCTTGATTAATACACTTGAATTTTAATTTTTAAATTTTGAAATTTAATTTGAATATTCAATATTTTTACTAATTATGATACTTTAATCTTTTGTCAAAGTATTCGCTAGTTATTTTTTTCAAACAATTCAAAAATTGTTATCCATGCCCAACAAGGGAAGAACGTACCAACTTACCTTAAAAAGATAAAAGCTAGAGGTTTTAGTTCAACATACGTGTATATCATATATTATCATTAATATTATACATGTAAAATGTTAATTTTTTATCGTCACCAATGTGTAATAACACTAAAATGGTTAGAAGAGCTGATGTGATTATTATGCTCTAAAAGGGTTTGGGATATTAAGTATCTAAATATCATTATAGTAGTCTTCATGCAATTATATGCATTAACTAGATACCGTGCTTCAAAGTACTAGAGTTTTTATTTTAATTTCATTCCTGAATATTTCAATTCTGTTTTGGAATATTCCAATATTTATTTTAGTGATTCTAAAAATTATTCGTTCTACAAATCTGTCTAGAATATCTGAATCAAGCGATTCTTAAAGTTTGCAAAATTATTTTATTTGGACCATATAGGGTATACCGAGTTAATCAGCTGCTAGAGCCATGTCATTGCGACATTAGTGACATGACACTTTCGTGACAGTGTGATTTGTCATGGCGTATTTTTCTGTTAGCTCTTGGGAGGAACTTTTGGCCATTTGATAATTGTTCAGGATACGTGGGTGCACCCAAAATTTGATTTTTGATTTAATTTACTGTGACAACCCGGGTCAAGTCCCGAGCATTTTTCGAGTCCCGATTCTGAGTCCGAAATAAACCGAAGCATACTGTCCCGAGTGCAGCCAACTTGGGTAACGACTAGCCCACCCAAGGCCCCCAAAAGATCATGATTTGTTGGTGCACATAGTAGTAGTACTTTGCTTTACGGTGACGTTGTATATGCCATACACGTCATCCATTTTGTTCGCACGCATTAGGTAGCCTATGATGTGTGTGTATTTATATCTTTTCTGATCTCGTTATGAAATATCCTAGCCCCTCGTTATTTTATCCATACTTTATTTTAATATTATTATTTTATTATAAACTATGAAATATTCATTTTAAATTTTCCGTTTTACAAATAGTGTTCCAAATCCGTACAAGGCGTTCGACTCAAACAGTAAATTTTTTCTGACGGCTGCTTAGGGGGATTTAGGAATGTGTGATTAAGAGCTACCCCATTTCATTGATTAGAATTTTGGACTTCATAATTATCTAGACTTAATTATTTATTTAGAGATTTCACCATTTATATTATTGGTTTAGAAAATTTGAAGATTTAATATTATTTTAAATATTTTTAGAGTGTTTAATTATTATTTAGAAATATATTATTTATATGTTTGCAGGTTTATGGATTATAAGTAATACTTTTTTTATTTTAAAGAAGGGGGTGTTACAGAGATTTGTAGAACCCGTATATAGGTTTAGGGATATTAAGTATCTAAAGATCATTATAGTAGTCTTCATGCAATTATATAAATTTACTAGACACAAAAGACAAAACAAATATAGTAATCTATAAGAGGAAAAATAATAGAGTAATATATATGAAATATTTTATGGTATCATTATTAGGTTCATGATTTCTAGAATTGTCTTTGGAGGAGAAAAATACTTAATTTTCAATGTGAGAGTCTTGATAGCCACACAAGCTAGAACAATTATGATAATGGATAGATAACTGATTAGTACACTTGACCATATTTCAAAATTTATAGTTAAGTGACTTTTGAATTTTTTGGCCCGACCAAATTAATGTACAATCATCCATAGCGAAAAATCAAGATTGATAAATCTCTTTAAAACGATAAGGGAAAATAAAGTTATATTATTATCCTATAGCTAACTTAAAAAAATGGCATCCTCTTAGTAAATTCATTTCTATATTCTCAAGATAGTACAATAACAACATTTATGTACTCTTTACATATGACTTGGTGAGTACATAAGAGAATTAAAGAGATATCTTTGTGTGTAGTTTCCTAAATATACGATGAAGTGTTCAGTAATGTTCAATGAAGGAATCTTATTTTATATAATTCTGTTATAGTTTATAGACATGACCAAAGTATTATTATTATTATTTTTTAAATCTGACCTAAGAATTAGATTGAGATGTAAGGTATCTATTTTATCAAGAATAAAAGCTAGCGAATATACGAAGTTATACTATTGGTATCATTTGCACTTCTATTAAAAATATAGACAAAGTGACCTCGCCGAATTTATAATAATGGTAGCATTTGCATTTCTATTGATAATATATGGTGTTCTTATATATATGTTAACTGAAGTGCAATAAAATATATAAAAAAAAGTGTTGTAAAAATTATCAACTCGGCCTAGTGACTCGGGTAGAAAATTGATTATACTAAAACTCGGTCAAAACTCAGTTCGACTCCGAGTAATTTGAGGCAAGACTCTTACTCTGGCTGAACGCTAGAAATGTTAATCAGTGCTTCTTCTGTAATCTATACACTCTTTACTTTACTCGTTATTTTCTTCTTTAATCTCTTTTTTTAAAAATTAAAAATCAAATATTTAATATCTAGATTCATGATTGAAGCCCTCACCAAATCAAAGATTCAATATTTTAATTGGAATTTGAAAATATATAATTTAATATCTCCTCGTAATGTATATTAACTACTTATGAATTCCTTAGTTGGTACTAGTGTTGCATTTGTAACTTTGAATTTTGATGTTTATGACTGTATTTGTATTGGACCTTTTAATACATGATTTAGGTTTTTGTTATATGTGTTATTTATTGCTCTTATTCTATTTTTTTTATTTGTGATATACTATATATAATGGAAACACTTACAAATGTTAGTTCACCCGTAGCAACAAATTCAGTGTCTATAAAAACTATAGATGCAACAAATTCTAGTGGCAATGTTATTGATGTTGTCGGGGTATCTGGAACAATGGTCCCTGATAAAACAAATAAAGGAAGGTGTAATTTTTGTGGTAGTGAATTTTATAAAGGTATTAATCTATTGAAACAACATATTGCTGGTATTAGAGAAAATATGGAATCTTGCAATGAAAATATACTTTTGGACTGATATATACAAGACAACTTTAGATGTGACCAAAAGAAAAAAAGGGAATATAAAGAAGCATATTCAAGAATTCAGAGATGAAGTCATAGGATATGATGTAGAGATAATTGATGTGGAAGCTATTGCAAAAAACCATATTTACTCGGACCTTTGGATGAATCGGAACTTTGGATGAATATTCAAGACTAATAGGGTCTAAAGATTCGACTATTGCATTACATAAAGTGAAGAGACAACATAATATTAGTGATGCAATGTTCAAGGAAAGAACCGGTGTACTTAGCTCGTTGGGTGTAAAAATCTGGTGTACCATTTAATACCACTAATAATTATGGATTTCCTAAATTTGTAGAGGGTGTTTGTAGATTTGGCCGGCAATACATGTCACCTAGTAAATATCAGTTAAGGAAGGCCTTATGAAATAATATGAACATGAAGTGTGAATTGTAAACTTTGCACTAACTTTATATTATCTATTGAAAGTTCAAGTTAATTACACATATGAAGATATATATTTGAATATGTGGATAAGTCTATCAATGAAATTGGAGCAAAAACCACTATTCAAGTAGTTACACACAATGATACAAATAACATGTCTACTGCCAAACTAATAAAGGCAAAAAAAAACCTATCATATTTTGGATATCTTGTACAACTCATACTTTGAATCTTATTCTCGAACAAGTATAGACTATTACATGTTTTGTGAGCAAATTTTGCTGCAACATTTTAAATTGTTTCAGGTTATGACATATATTAGTTTTTTACATTTTTTGCGTACACTATTAAACAGTTTCTGGTACAATTTTTAAATAGTTTGTACATGTTTTTGCTGCAGTTTTTTAGATTTTTCAGCAGATTTTAAATATATTTATACAACAGTTTTTAGTAGATTTTAACTGTTTTCTGCTACTATTTTTAGCAGATTTTTACATGTTTATGCTGGAATTTTTTGTTATTTTAGCAGGGTTTAAATGTATTTATGCAGCAATTTTTCGGTAGATTTTAACAGCTTTCTCTTGCTGTTTTCAGCATATTTTTACATGTAGATGCTCTAAATATTTATTTTTAGCAGATATTATAGATATTACATGAACAAATATTTTTTTTCTCTTATTCTTCGGGTAGAACTCAAAATTTTAAGGAATAATTGAAGGAACAAATGCACTCACCATTTTTATTTATGCAGATCATAAGACGTATGCTTTAATGAGAAAATGTACCTTTACAGTATTTTTTTGAAATTTTGTTAGTTGCTTGCTGGACTAATTACGGATATGAAATACCATATTTACAAATGATGGCACTGAGCATAACATTTTTAACTTCAAGTTCATCAGGATGTCACTACAAGAAAAAAGTCCGTAGGCATCACTTTTTGGATGATGTCTATGCTATTTCCCAACCGATGTTGATGTCGGTGATGTCTATTCTAGACATCGGTGAATACCCTATGTCTATAATCGATTAGACATCGATTTTAGTTAAAAAACAAATATCTATGTGTTGATTATTTACATAAAATGCTATAAATAAATTATTTAATAACTAAATTACACCTAATTAAACATGTTAAACATATCATGAGCTATATTTTTGGAGAGATATGTTAGTGTAAGACTTTACTTATTTGTTGTGACGATTGAGAATTTGGTGACGTAATTAAGTGAATAAAGTATGCCTTATGTGACGTGATTATAATTATGTGACTAAGTGCTGATTAATTATCTTTTCTGCATATTAGTATATAGGAGCGTAAATAAAAACGTTCCAATTTAAAGAGTCAGCTTAGGAGTTAAGCTGTGTCGTCGAGCCGTCAGGTAGAACGGAACCCATCCCAATAAGGAGTTAAATAATATAAAATGTGAATTATATGTGATTGAATGAAATGAATGTGAAAATAAAGTGTATCGTCCTAAGTGACGTGTCGATCAATAATGATAATGAGAAGCGTAATTGAAACGCTGAGCGTCGGGCCGTCAGGCTGAACGTGACCCGGTACGCGTAGAAAAAGGATAAAGATTAAAGAAGAATAGATTCTGTGATCAGACCTGAGTCATTTGATTGTATATATGTGATTGCTTGTCTATGTGCATGACTATGTGCTCTGTGACATTTTTATGAATTTAATGGAATTATGTGATTTGAATAAAGGTTTATTTAACCTTCGCGCATTTTTATAAAATTATCTAAGTAAGATAAAAACATGGGAATTATTTTGTTATCTTTATAATAAGCCTGTAGACTTTCTAAAAATGATGGACGGATTTATTTGGTGATCGTTGCATTTTAAATTGACTTTTATATGGAAAAGTTTTATTATTAGCACAAACTTGTAAAAATATTATAAAAATCAACCGTTCGCTCGAAAATCTATTATGAGTAATGGTTGGAAAGCTAATTTTGAGATCTACGTGGTAAAGATTTTTATTTAAAACAAATTCATCTTTCCGAGAGAAGTATTTGCATATCAACTCTATTTTCTTTTAAGAATAAAAAGAGAATCAAAACATAGAATAACCTAATTACTATATTACCCTCCCTTGGTAATATAAAACCACCCCACCCCACCCCACCCCACCTCCTTCTTATTTCTTTTTTATTTCGAGCCCTCCCTTCTTTCTCTCTTTTCTCTCATTTCTTCCTCTCTCTCTCTCTCGGATTTTCTCTCTCGGTACACTCTCTCTTCACTCTCTCTCACTTGTTCTTCATTCATTTTCGGGTAGAGAACCATGATTGTGTGAGAAATAGAGATATCTACTTGTATTCATCCATGTATGTAGCTATTTTTCAAGTTCTTGAGAAAAATCAAAGTTGGGTTTGGTGGTTTTTGAGTTCGGTTTTCATGAAACAAAAGGGTTGTGTTTTGAATGAGGATATGTGTTTGCATGTGTGCTTTACTTGTGAAAATGGGTGGTTCATGGTTGGAAACCCCCGAATGGGGGTACCACCGAGATGCCACCGCCACCGGTGATGAACTTCGGTGAACCGGCGGTGAGCCATGATGTTAAAAACTGAGCTCTAGAATCTTTAAATCAAATATTTGTGTTTGCATATGGTATTTTGATAAAAAGGCTGAATGATTTTGTGGATTATAAGTTGATAGATTGATTCTTGTTGGCTGTAATGATAACTTAGTTTGATGTTAAGAGATTAGTAGGATTAAAGATGCAAAAGTTTAGAAGTTGAGTTTACATGTGTGTTTTCTTGAGGAAGGCCGAATGGCCCTTGCCATTTTTAGAAAACCAAGTTGATTTTTGCTAAAATGAATGAGTTGTTGATTTGATATATGATTATGGGTTGATTTGTGAATTAAGGATTAAGAAGATCATTTGCATGTGTTGTTTTTTTTGAAAAACCCGAATGGGATCTTGGTTTTAAAAGATCAAAAATGATTTTTAGTAATGATCATGACTCATTAATGTTTATTCTTGGAAATTAGTAAAGATTGGGTGATAAAATTTCTTAATATTTGCATGTATCAAAAAGGGCTAAGTTCTTTTGTGAATTAAGTATGCTAACTAAGATTCTATGATAATTGGACTTGTACATTTGTTTAGATGCGAAATTTGGGAATGCATGGTGAAGGTTATGGTTCGACCTTGCGTTAATAAAAAAAAGAAATTGATTTTTGTGACTTGATTTTTGGTATGATTAAGGTTTAACTAGAAAGTAATAAGATTGCATGTTGACTTAAAAGAGGAGTTGTTGATGCATGTTTTGGTTTGATTATGTTTGTGGTTAAGGCCGAATAGGCCAAAGAAATTCAAAGTCAAAAATATGATTTTTGGTAGATGATAGAATGATTGAGTGTTTATGTGTGAAAATCTTTGAATTTTGCTTGTTGGATTATGTTTTTGGTTCGAATTATGGATAAAAGAAAAGGAAATTGAGTTAATTAAGGTTAAAAGCTATAAGTAATAGTCGTGCATGTCATTGTGTGTTTGTACGAGTTATAAATATTTGATCTGGGAAAATAGTCAAGATTAGCGAGCATATGCAAAGTGATATAAGGCTATGAGTAAAGAATGTGCTATGTGCTTATGTGTATAAGCTATATTCATATACCCGAGTCAAGGATATAATTGAGTTATCGTATTGAGTGATCGTTCTGGGAACGAGAGTTGAGAAACTGATTAAGGTTTTGGTTTTATTGTAGATTCAGAGCGTGAGGGCATTCAGGCTAGGAAAGGAAAGGTTATACTAGGTGGCAGTAGTTCAACGTTCAGGAAAGCAAATTTAGGCAAGTAACTCTGATTACTTGTGTGAATGATTATAAAGAGAATGTTGTTCATACCATGTAGAGTATTGAACTGTTTAACTTATGAAACCCTGATATTGATTTGAGATACCTTGCCTTTGATCTTGATAAACTGTTATTGATAAGCTTACTGATTTAACCCTTTGATAATATGTCCTTTTTGTTCAAGTTATTTATTAAGCCATGAATCGTATTGAACCCTATGATTATCCTTGTGAACCCTGTTTAATGATACTTTATTTCCTGATCACCCTATTGATCCCTAGACAGATGTTGATCCTTTTAACTTAAAGGCCTTGTTATCCTTGATTCAGAATTCTTAAGAATTCTTCCTTGTTTATCCTTGAATCACTCCCTGAACTTGTTTTTCTTAAAATCTGACTTAAGAATGAGTTTTGACTCGAGAGAGTCTGAATGATTTCATATTCTTGGTAATGATAAAAATGGATTTTTGAAAACCTATTTGGTTTTTTTCCAACTCAAGGTTTTCCAAATGAATTCCTGATGGATTGGATTGGGACGTAAGAGGCTAGTTGGACTAGTCCAGTCATGGTAAGAGGCTAGCGGGGCCAGTCCAACTTAAGGCTGAAATTATGCCGACTGGAACCTTAAAGACCGGATGGAGGTCGGTACGGGCTGATCACCCGTATTATAATGAAATGGAAAGATAAAGTGATCCAATCAAGGGTTCTAAATGATTATTTAAAAGCGAACTGAAACTTTCTGTTCAGTAAATTGATTCTTGAAAATGTAATGGTTTATATTGTTTTGAAAAGAGTTGATTATGTTAATGTGAAGCTTAAAGCTCGAGAACCCTGATTCTTAAATCTATTGATCATATGATTGATTCCGTATAATGAAATACTGTTGCTTTCCTCTTTTGAAAGATCTATCCTGATCCTTTAATGATTTGTGATGAATGTTGGCTTCATCCTACGTTGAGCCTTGTTCCTTAAAAGCTCCGTATTGTTCCTTCAAACCCTTTCCTTAACCCAAAAGCTGGAAATCTGCTACCTAGAATAAATAAAGTAGAATGCCCTGAGTTTGGTAAAGTATATTGTAATTTGATATCATAGAACTGCTTTACAGGTACTCGCTGAGTTTTATACTCATATGTTTTGTTTTAATCTAACCATGGCAGTTAAGCAAGAAGATGGCCAGGCTTAGGCGCACTGCTCGTAAGAGCGTACCTGGTGGTCCCTATCGTGTTGAGGGCTTCCGGTTGCCAGAGCAGGTAGTGGTATTTTTGAGTGAGCTCGCGCCTAGAAGGAAATATTTAAAGATACAATGGGTTATCTGTCGGTTCCCAGCCGGAATTGATATTGTTTATTTAATAATATTTTGGGGTTGTAAGTTATATTTTATGATTGGTAGTTGTAATCTTGTCTCATATTTATCCTGTTGATCCTGTTAGTAGTTAATCAGGGTTTATGCTTATTTAATTATTAGGTTAAAGGTGTGTGAGTCCTCATTTCCTAACCCCGAGATTGAGGGCGTCACATTTGTAGCAATCAACAGTTGAATATGTATTAGGTTTCCTTATTCATGTATATCTTAATAATTAGATTGATTGTGTAATTGTACAGTATATAAGCATAGATAAGGTTAACATTATATGTGTCAAATATTGATATATCATTCGTGCAACCAAGCAGCTCTCGAAAATATCTGTTCATCCTTTGAGAGAGTTTTATAAACAATTTTTATTCATTAATATAAAGACTGTTCTTCATCTTTGAGATTTAATTTCAATTTGATTGTTATACACTATATTCACCCCCACTATAGTATACTGAAAGGCCTAATAATTGGTATCAGAGCTTGTTGTTGATACAAAAACAGATTAAGATCCAATAAAACAATAAAACATGGTAGAAAAGAAACTTAACAAACACAACCAGCACTAGTCACAAATCAAATCAATAACAATATGAGCATATATAAAACCATCAGAGTTCCCATTCTGAAAGTGAATTTACATCCTATTGGTAAAGTAAAGATGGCTATGTGTCCACAAGCTACATATCTTGAATATCTGATAAGGATTTATGATGGTCCTTACAAGCCTGAGAAACTGAATGTTTCTGTTGCGGGTGTGCCTAAAAAGATGGTTGATAAAGAAGAGAAGGACTACACTGCTGAAGATCTAGCATCGATCATGAAAGATTCCAAGGACAGACATCTCTTGCATAGCAGTTTGGATAGTGTTATATCCAATAGACTCATTGGATGTAAAACTACCAATGAGATATGGGATACCTTGGAGGTTAAGTATCAAGGCTCAATTGCTATGAAGAAAAATAGGAAAACTATACTCACACAAGAGTATGAGCATTTTGACTCAAAAGATGATGAGCTACTGACTGAGATCTATGAGAGGTTTCAGAAATTGTTGAATGATATGTCACTTGTAGACAAAGAGTATGATGCAGAAGACTCAAATAAGAAGTTTCTTCTTGCACTCCCCAAAAAGTGGGACTTGAAGGTCAAGTCCATAAGAGACAACTATGATCTTGAATATACACCCCTGGATGAGATCTATGGAATGCTGAAAATTCATGAACTGGAGATGGAGCAAAAGAGAAAAAGAAAGGGGTCAAGATCTAAGGGAAAGGTTTTTAAGAAATAGTCATTCAAGAGGAAATGCTATGATTGCAAAGTTTGATACCGAGTCATCAAATATATTGATGATGAATCGAACTCTGATATCTCTACCGACTCTTAAAGTGATCATTGTGATGATGGGAAGATCTTGCAGATGGCTGCTTTAATGGTTAAAATCTTTAAGAGGATGGCTTATAAGGACTTCAAGAAAGGAAAGAGGTTTTCCAGGAAAGGCTCTAGTGCTTCAAACACTGATAAGAAGAACTACATAAAATATGATGATTAAGAGCCCAAATCTGGAAAAGTTGACTCCAAGATCAAGTGTTACAACTGTAATGGAGTTGGAAATTTTGCAGTTTAATGCAGAAAGCTAAAAGCTAAAGGAAGAAAGCCTTGATCACAAAGAAGAAGAACTAGGATGATGCTTCAGAATTTGATGAGGGTGTTAACTATGCTCTCATAGAAAATGCTGAAAGTGAATCTGAGGCTCTCGAGACCAATATACCTCAAACAACTCTATCTTTTGATACTGATGATATCCATGAGTTAAGATTATTTCTTAAAAGCTTGCATGTTAGTTATAGGGAACAAACCCTTGAAAGTGCTAGGATCAGAATTGAGAATTCAGACTTAAAGAAAAGAGATGATTTCCTAGAAGCTGAGTTAATTTTCATGCTAGAAATTCAAAAATAAAGAGATGATGTTGTTTATGTTAAAGATAAATTGTTAGAAAAACATGCTTATCTTGAGAATGAGTAAGTTAAAAAAAGGGAAATAATCAAACTCTGGACTAATTCAGGAAAAAAAACTTATAGATTAATTTAAAGTGGCTATTGGGGGTCAGAATTAGGTAATCTAGATAAACCTAGTAGTGAAGATGTTAAAGAAAGTGGGTATGCGAATCTTAAACTAGTAAATACTGATAAACATGTTAAAAAGAAGAAGACTAAGTTAAAACCTGTTAAGTTTGACTTAAATACTGATGGACTTAAATTAGTAAGTCAGACGAGTTCAAAATCAGCATTTAAGCCAAATTTAAAATCTGATAGTTATAAACTGAAATCCTCCTTGGATAAAATTAAAATTATTTTTGTATTTGTATCTCCTTATATTAAGAATGTTAACATAAATTGTAATATGAAGACTTCTGCTACAAATGTTAATTAATTTAATATGGTCAAAGGATCCAAAAAAGGCCGGGTCCTTTAAAATTCTAACTAATGGTTTATCTAATTATAGGGTAACAGGAAAATACTCTAGTCAGTGGATGCTCAAGGCATATGACTGGAAATAAAGCCCTACCACTAGAGTTTAAGTGGCAATGTTATCATGTGAATTTTAATGATGAGCATTTTGAAATTATCAGCAATTAAAGTGGCAATGTTGCAATAATTGGTTACAAACATGGTAACTTATATGAAACTAGGGTTTCCACAAATAGTGATGGGTCTATAATTTGTTTGTTATGTAGAGAAACTGTGGAAGGCAACTGAAATTGGAATAGAAGACATTCTCAACTAAACTTCAACAATATTAATGAACCTGTGAAGAAAGATCTTGTAAGAGGATTGCCCAATTCAGTTTTATTTCTGATGGACTGTGTGATTCATGCAAGAAGACCAAGCTAAGGAAATCATCAGTTAAGAGTAAGACTAAATTCTCAATTCTTGAACCATTTCACTTATTATATATTGATTTTCTAGTCTAGTTAATGTAATTTATATAGCCAAGAAGAGGTATGCACTTGTCATTGTTGATGAGTACACCAGATACACATAGGTTTTTTTCCTGCACACAAAGGATAAGACACAATCCATTCTTCTTGTTCATATGAAGCAACTGGAAAAAGTATCAACACATATTATGAAAATAATTTGAAGTGATAATGGAACTGAATTCAAGAACAACACTATGGAAGAATTCTGTAAACAAAAGGAAATCAAAAAAAATTTCTTCCCCTTGAACTCCACAACAAAATGGAGTTGTAAAAATGAAGAACATAACTCTTATAGAAGCCGCAAGGACCATGCTTGAGGAAGCAAAATTACCAACCTACGTTTGGGCTAAGGCTGTGCAAATTGCATGCTTTACACAGAATGTTACTATGACAAAAAAGAAGGGAAATACACCATTTGAGATGGTAAAGGGAAAGAAGCAAAATTTTAAGTACTTTCATACTTTTGGTTGGAAATGCTTTGTTCTCAAAACTCATCCTGAACAACTTACAAAGTTTGACCTAAAAGATGATGAATGTATTTTTTTGGATATCCACTATCAATAAAAGTCTTCAGAGTTTATAATCTGTGAACAAGAGTAGTCATAGAATATATTCATATATCTTTTGATGATAAGAAGATCATAGGTCTAAAAGATGTAGATGATCATGAACAACTGAGATTTGAAAATAAAGTACCATATGCTGAATAGTTAAATCCTGATATAATCTCAAACATTAATACACATTTATACTGAAAATCCTGATATCACACTAAACTCTGATGAACCACTTGTACCAGTGGTAACTCCACAAATACTGAATCACATGTTGAGGAGGATCAACATGACCAATATTAGGAGTCAAGTTCAAGTGATACAGGCGAAGACACATCATGAGACACTTCATCAGACTCTAATTTCTCAAATACTGATGAGACAAATCCTGATAATTCCAAAAACACTGATTTAGGAGGCGTTTTAGAAATAACAATGATACACACCAAGATGGTAATAGAGACCTCATGGATCATGGGGGATGATCTTCTTTAAGAAGCCAACTTTCTTCTGCAAGAAAATTGACTAAGTCACACACTCATGACTTAATCATTGGAAATCCTGATAGTGGTGTGAAGATAAGGAAAGCCACACAAAATGAATGTCTCTATCATTCTTTTCTATCTCAAAGTGAACCAAAAAAAGTGGATGAAGCTCTTCTAGATGCTGATTGGGTCCTAACAATGCAAGATGAGCTCAATGAATTTGAAAGGAACAAAGTATGGACTCTAATGCCAAGGCCAAATAACATATAAGTGGTTAATACTAAATGGGTGTTCGAAAACAAAACAAATAGTGAGTGTATCATTACAAGATATAAAGCAAGGCTATTTACAAAGGGAACTCTCAATAAGAAGGAATTGACTATGATGAGACTTTTGCTCCTGGTGCAAGACTAGAGCCCATAAGAATCTTTTTGGCCTATGCTGCTCACATGAAGTTTAAAGTGTTCCAAATAGATGTAAAAAGTGCATTTCTCAATGGTGAAATTGACGAAAAAGTTTATGTTGAACAACATTCAATATTAATTAGTCTAAAATATCCAAATCATGTCTACAGATTGGATTAAACACTCTATGAACTAAAGCAAACTTCAAGAGCCTAGTATAAAACACTTGCACAGTTTTTACTGGACAGTGGTAAGGACTTGTTATTAGTTCAGATATATGTTGATGAAATCATTTTTGGCTCTACTAATGATAAATTATCTGAGAGGTTTGCTAAGCTGATGCAGTCTAGATATTAGATGAGTATGATGGGAGAATTGAGTTATTTTCTGGGGTTACAAGTCAAGAAAAGTAAAGAAGGGATCTTCATTAGTCAATCTAAATATATAAAAAATTTGCCGAAAAGGTTTGGAATGCAAGACAGCTCAACTACTACAACTCTCATGGCCACTACAATCAAGTTAGATTTAAATACTAGTTCATCAGTTGATATAATTAACTATAGAGCTAAGTTTGGCTCACTCATATTTTTCATTGTAAATAGGCCTGATATCATGTATGCTACCTGTCTATGTGGAAAGTTCCAAGCTAATCCAAGAAAACTACATCTGATAGCTGTAAAAAGAATTTCCAAATATCTCAAATGAACCATGAATCTTGGTTTATGGTATCCTAGTGATTCACACTTTAAGCTAATAAGATATTTAGATGATGATTTTAGAGGATACAAAATAGACAGTGTTA
Organism: Apium graveolens; assembly: GCF_009905375.1. NCBI lineage: Eukaryota > Viridiplantae > Streptophyta > Magnoliopsida > Apiales > Apiaceae > Apium > Apium graveolens. Next base: position 59,384 of record NW_027418140.1, read on the forward strand.
GGTCCACTAGGTACATACTGGGGAGGGGTGAATATATGTTCTTTATTTTAAAACTAAAATGCAACGGAAAATGAAACTTTAAAATAAAATAAAAAACACAAGAGATTTCACGAAATAATTCTTATATAAAGAAATTAAACCACAAAGGTTTTCTTAGACTTTGGAATATATATTCAATGTTACAAAAAGAAAGATCCAATACAAATTTGTAAGCTATCAAAATAATGGAATCTTTCTATCACTCTAAAAACCTACAGCTCTTATCAAATGATAATCAAAAAAATCAAAGAAACTATAAATGATGAGTGTATCTAAATGTGTAAGACCTTAATGGTGAATAATCAATTGGGTATGAGCTCTCCTTATCAAATTAATGTTTTTGTGTGCTGAGAATAGTTTGCAAGAGCTTCACACTATTCACCCGTCGAGTGATACAATTCTAACCTGCATCTTTTGAATTATATAGGCTGGTAGGTAGAGTACTAGCTTGGAGTGGAAGAAAGCATACATATATTAATTATATCTAAGTATTTAAAATGACAGCAACTTCCATTTTTGTCCAACATGTGCTTTGTACTATTCCCTTGAGCAAGTGGTGTCTAAGAAGGATAACTACCACTTAGTTTCTTGCTCAATATTCAAGTGGCGCCTCCTAGGTGTTGTACAAGACTTGGTGGCACCTAAAGTAGTCCAATGCCTTTGATGCATGTGGTGCCTATAGGTAAGTAGGAGAGGGTGGTGGCTCATACAGGGTACAATATAGAGTTTTAACTTAGTTTCTGAGTGGACAAGCTGTAGGTGGCACCTAGAAGGGTACCATAGGAAGGAGTGGTGCCTAGAGGGTGTATAGGGACTCCTTTATTTAGTTTCTGGAGTTGGTGGTGCCTCTAAGGGGCCAATGAAGAAGGTAGTGATGCCTATAGTGAACAAGGTGCACTTCTGACTTAGTTTTTGATCTCATTTGTTCCCTGTGCCTCATACTAGGTCAATAAAACTTCAAGTACTTAGTTTTTGAGCCATATGATAAGGTAGTGGCTCCTACTACGTAAAAGAGTAGCTTTGGTGACTCTTACTAGAGTCTTGATAGCCACACAAGCTAGAACAATTATGATCATGGATATCTGATTACTACACTTGACCATATTTTAAAATTTGTAGTTTAGTGACTTTTGAATTTTTTGGTCCTACTAAATAAATGTACTATCATCCATAGCTCAAAATCAAGATTGATAAATTTCTTTAAAAGGATAAGGAAAAATAAAGTAATATTATCATCCTATAGCCAGCTTGCTTACAAAAAAAATATGGAATTATCACTTTTATATATTGAAGACAGTACAACAACTCAACCGAGTGCAGCAGATTAAGAACATTTGTGTCCTATGTACATATGATTTGGTAAGTACATAAGGGAATTAAAGAGATATCAATGTGTGTAGTTTCATAAATATACAATGAAGTGTTTAGTACTGTTCAATGAATGAATCTTGTTTTATGTAATTCTATTATCGTTTACAGACATGACCAAAGTATTATTATTATTATTATTATTTTTTTTTTAAATCTGACCTAAGAATTAGATTGAGATGTAAGGTATTTATTTTATCAAGAATAAAAGCTAGCGAATATATGAAGTTATACTATTGGTATCATTTGCACTTCTATTAAAAATATAGACAAAGTGACCTCGCCGAATTTATAATAATGGTAGCTTTTGCATTTCTATTGATAATATATGGTGCTCTTATATATGTTAACTGAAGTGCAATAAAATATATAAAAAACATTGTTGTAAAAATTATCAACTCGGCCTAGGGACTCATTTTGGACCCCTCGACCAACCCAAATTCCGAGTACTCGGGTAGAAAATTGATTATACTAAAACTCGGTCAAAACTCGGTTCAACTCCGAGTAATTGAAGTCAAGACTCTTAAGCTGGCTGAATGCTTGAAATATTAATCATTGCTTCTTCTGTAATCTATACACTCTTTACTTTACTCGTTATTTTCTTCTTTAATCTCTTTTTTTTAGAAATTAAAAATCAAATATTTAATATCTTGATTCATGATTGAAGCCCTCACCAAATCAAAGATTCAATATTTTAATTGGAATTTGAAAATATATAAGTTAATATCTCCTCGTAATGTATATTAACTACTTATGAATTCCTTAGTTGGTACTAGTGTTGCATTTTTAACTTTGAATCTTGATGTTTATGACTGTATTTGTATTGGACCCTTTAAAATATGATTTAGGTTTTTGTTATATGTGTTATTTGTTGCTCTTATTCTATTTTTTTTGTTTGTGATATACTATATATAATGGAAACACTTAAAAATATTAGTTCACCGGTCGCAACAAATTAAGAGTATATAAAAACTATAGATGCAACAAATTCTAGTGGCAAGGTTACTGATGTTGTCGCGAAATGGAACAATGGTCCCTGATAAAATAAATAAAGGAAGGTGTAATTTGTGTGGCAGTGAATTTTATAAAGGTATTAATCTATTGAAACAACATATTGCTGGTATTAGAGAAAATATGGAATCTTGCAATGAAAATACACTTTGGACTCATATATACAAGACAACTTTACATGTGACCAAAAGAAAAAAAGAGAATATAAAGAAGCATATTCAAGAATTCAGAGATGAAGTCATAGGATATGATGTAGAGATAATTGATGTGGAAGCTATTGCAAAAACCCACATTCACTTCGAACCTTTGGATGAATCGGACCTTTGGATGAATATACAAGACTAATAGGGCCTAAAGATTCGACTATTGCATTGCATAAAGTGAAGAGATAACATAATATTAATGATGCAATGTTCAAGGAAAGAACCGGTGTACTTAGCTAGTTGGGTGTAAAAATCTGGTGTACCATTTAATACCACTAATAATTATGGATTTCCTAAATTTGCAGAGGGTGTTGGTAGATTTGGCCGGCGATACATGTCACCTAGTAAATATCAGTTAGGAAGGCCTTATGAAATAATATGAACATGAAGTGTGAATTGTAAACTTCACACTAGCTTTATATTATCTATTGAAAGTTCAAGTTAATTACACACATGAAGATATATATTTGAATATGTGGATAAGTCTATCAATGAAATTGGAGCAAAAAACACTATTCAAGTAGTTAAGCACAACCATACAAATAACATGTCTACTGCAAAACTATTAAAGGAAAAAAAAAACCTATCATATTTTGGATATCTTGTACAACTCATACTTTGAATCTTATTCTCGAACGAATATGTATTTATCACTATACTTTTAGACTATTCCACGTTTTATGAGCAAATTTTGCTGCAACATTTTAAATTGTTTCAGCTTATGACATATATTAGTTTTTTACATTTTTTGCGTACACTATTAAGCAGATTTAATGCAGTTTCTGCTACAATTTTTCAACAGTTTTCTACATGTTTTTGCTGCAGTTTTTTAGATTTTTCAGCAGATTTTAAATGTATTTATACGACAGTTTTTAGTAGATTTTAACTGTTTTTAGCTACTATTTTTAACAGATTTTAACATGTTTATCCTGCAATTTTCTGTTATTTTAGCAGGATTTAAATGTATTTATATAGCAATTTTTCGGTAGATTTTAACAGCTTTCTCTTGCTGTTTTCAGCATATTTTTACATGTTCATGCTCTAAATATTTATTTTTAGCATATATTACAGATATTACATGAACATATATTTTTTTCTCTTATTCTTCGGGTAGAACTCAAAATTTCAAGGAATAATTGAAGGAACAAATGCACTCACCATTTTTATTTATGCAGATCACAAGACATAACCTTTAATGAGAAAATGTACCTTTACCGTATTTTTTTGAAATTTTTATTAGTTGCTTGCTGGACTAATTACGGATATGAAATACCATATTTACAAATTATGGCACTGAGCATAGCATTTTTAACTTCAAGCTCATCAAGATGTCACTACAAGAAAAAAGTCCATACACATCGCTTTTTGGCTGATGTCTATGCTGTTTCCCAACCGATGTTGATGTCGGTGATGTCTATTCTAGACATCGGTGAATACCCGATGTCTATACTCGATTAGACATCGATTTTAGTTAAAAAATAGATGTCTATGTGTTGATTATTTACATAAAATGCTATAAATAAATTATTTAATAACTAAATTACACCTAATTAAACATGTTAAACATATCATGAGCTACGTGTTTTTATCACAAAACATCGATTTTAGTAAAAAACACTGATGTCTATGTGATGATTTTTTACCAAAAATGCTATAACAAAATTATTTAATAACTGAATTTCATCTATTAAAATATATTAAATATATATTGAGCTATGTTTTTTGTCACAAACATTGATAATTTTGACAGAGGTGATGTAAAATGACATATTAAACATCTGTTTCTTTAATGAAAGGTGATATCTAATTCAGCCTATAGACATCAGTGTTTTCTAAAATGAAGTGATGTCTATGTATCATTTAGACTTGAACATCAGTTAACATCAGTTGTTTGTTTGAAACTGATGTACATTGTGTTTTTTGACATCAATTTTGTTTGGTTAAAAGTGATGTTTATAATGTTACTTGACATCAGGTTTTCTTAAACCAAATGATTTCTATGTTTCATTTAGACTTGAACCTGGATTTCTTTGACATCAGTTTTTACCTTAAAGTGATGTACATTATCTTTTTTGACATCAGCTTTTCTTAATTGAAAGTGATGTGTAAGAAATTTATAGACCAAATTGTGTAAAGTTTTACATCACTAATTGTGTAATTGTTGTCTGAGAACGTCAACCAAAATAGTAAAACATATGATCTGAAATATAAACTATTACATTCTCTTGAAACCAACTGAAGATATTCAGTCTAATGTAAATGTAAGATAGTTTTCTCACTATCCTGTTTTGAACACTCTTCAAAATATGAGATACAAATCCTCTCTACACAAGACAGCAAGGGCCCATATAAGTTCCCATTATTTAGATATCTCAACAACTGTAGATGACAAGATGAGCAAGCCGCTTTATCCCAAGCAAGCAAGTATGATCCCCCACCTTACTGGACATATGCCATGTGCACGATAAAATCAACCACACGGGTGCTGCATTAACCACCCAAAAAGACATATATAAAAGAATTTAACAGTCAACTTTGCTCATAAGAGAAACAACTGAACTGCAAAATCACAATTAGATGAGAATGGTTGTTTTCTGTATCCCATTCATTGTCATACCACGAAACAAGCTTGACAAAGTTATCATTTAGAGCAATTCCTGCTTTGGCATCAAAGATGCTTGACCTGAAAAATTTAAGTTCGACCACAAGTAAAGATGGATGCTGCATTTTATATTCATTTCATAATCAATCAAACATCTTGCTGAGAGCCTGCTTAAATACAAACTAGCTTAATATATTATGAAGTTACATGGTTCCAAAGGTAACTTGTAGTAAGGTAGTTCAAAGAGCAATTGAGTAACAACTTCCCTGGTTCACAATAACACCCCATGTCTTAAAAGGTTTGGTCTCCACAATCAATATATAGTGCCGAGCCACAAACATGAAATAAATGAAAGAAAAGACAACCCGCACGCTCACTTTCTATCACCCACAAAGTCTCATTTTCCGTGCTGATTGAATTAAGTAGATATACTGGTGAATCATACCACATGTCCTATAGTTCTTAGAGAGAAATTCAGCCGCTGTGGATTGTGCCTAGTACAAACTCCTGAAATAATCATCAGATATTAATAACATGTAAAGCAAAAGACCAGAGCAATAATACTGGCCAAAACAAAGGTATCAATACCACATTTGTCCAATTGAACTAAAAACTTAACATTTATATACTCTTCAACCAGAGACTGGATGACAGAACTTGCATGATGGTAAGTCTGTAGATAAGTATATCAATGCCAATAACATAGAGCAAGTACGCGTATGTGGAGTGATTGGTCAAAGCAATAAAATAATAACACAAGTTAAAACATAAATAGAGAAATGGCACCAGCAGGCAAGATACAAGTCTTTCTAGATGCATTGACCAAGAGATATTGAGTATATCTCGAAGGTGTGATAACTCAGTTGAAGTAAGTAAAAATAAAATTCAAACCCTGTAATACAAATTAAAAATGCCAAACTATGTCACTAAGACATTAACCCCGAAACCTTCTAATATACACCATTACATTTGTTTATATTTGGGTAGAGGGGAGGTAACTTCACACGGAATATTATCAAATTACTTTGGTTTGGTTTGCCTGATTGTTACCATAACTATTTTATTTAAAACCATATACACCATAGCTAATGAAACTGGAGCATGGACACAAAAAGTTATAACATATAAATGTATATATTACACCGAATAACTATGACAATTTATAGATTTTTCATTTCACAACTTGAACCATTATAGATGCAAAATCCAGGTCAGATTCACCATCGAGTATTGTGGACAGTTCACGGTAAACTCTTTCAGCATCCAGAAGTACACAAGTCGGCGCATTATTAAAACACCGCGTTAGAAATAAAAAAAAAAAATCAATGAATCCAAAATCAGTGTATTAACACAAAAGGATATCAGCTACTT